>NC_133158.1:198574067-198879199 GCF_040802235.1 Manis javanica | reverse complement strand
CTTCTGGTCAATTCCTATGAGTGGAATTCCTGGGTCAGGTGGTATTTCTATTTTTAGTTTTTTGAGGAAACTCCATATTGCTTTCCACAATGGTTAAACTAATTTACATTCCCACCAACAGTGTAGGAGGGTTCCCACTTGTCTGCATCCTCGGCATCATTTGCTGTTCCTTGTCTTTTGGATGTTGGGCATCCTAACTGGTGTGAGGTGATATCTCATTGTTGTTTTAATTTGCATTTCCCTAATGATTAGTGATGTGGAGCATCTTTTCATGTGCCTGTTGGTCATATGAATTCTTTTTTGGAGAAGTTTCTGTTCAGATACTTGGCCATTTTTTAATTGGATTATTTGCTTTTCAGATGTTGAGGCATGTGAGTTCTTTATATATTGTGGATGTCAACCCTTTATAGGATACGTCATTTGTAGGCCCATTTGTTCATTTTTGCTTTTGTTTCCCTTGCCCGATGGGATGCATTCAGAAAAAAGTTGCTCATGTTTACATTCAAGAGATTTTTGCCTAGGTTTTCTTCTAAGAGTTTTATGGTTTCATGACTTACATTCAGGTCTTTGATCCATTTTGAGTTTACTTTTGTGTATGGGGTTAGACAGTGATCCAGTTTCATTCTCTTACATGTAGCTGTCCAGTTTTACCAACACCAGCTGTTGAAGAGGCTGTCATTTCCCCATTTTATGCCCATGGCTCCTTTATCATATATTAATTGGCCATATATGTGTGGGTTTATATCTGGGCTCTCTATTCTATTCCTTTAATCTATGAGTCTTTTCTTGTGCAAGTACCAAATTGTTACTGTGACTTTGTAGAGCTTGAAGTTGGGGAATGTAATCCTCTCAGCTTTATTCTTCCTTCTCAGGATTGCTTTGGCTATTTGGGATATTTTGTGGTTCTATATGAATTTTAGAACTATTTTCTCTAGTTCGTTGAAGAATGCTGTTGGTATTTTGATAGGGATTGCATTGAATCTGTAGATTGCTTTAGGCAGGATGGCCATTTGGAAATATTAATTCCTCCTATCCATGAGCACAGGATGTATTTTCAATTTATTGGTGTCTTTTTAAATTTCTCTCATGAATATTTTGTAGTTTTCAGGGTGTAAGCCTTTCACCTCCTTGGTTACCAGGTTTATTCCTAGGTATTTTATTCTTTTTGATACAATTGTGAATGGAATTATTTTTCTGATTTCTCTTTCTGCTAGTTCATCTTTAGTGTAGAGGAATGCAACAGATTTCTGTGTATTAATTTTGTATCCTGCAACATCGCTGAATTCAGTTATTCTAGTAGTTTTGGAGTGTATTCTTTAGGGTTTTTTATGTACAATATCATGTCATCTGCAAACAGTGACAGTTTATCTTCTTCTTTACCAATCAGGGTGCCTTTTATTTCTTTGTGTTGTCTGATTGCCATGGCTAGGACCTCCAGTACTATGTTGAGTAAAAGTGGGGAGAGTGGCCATCCTGGTCTCATTCCTGATCTCAGAGGAAAAGTTCTTACCTTCTTGCTGTTAAGTATGATGTTGGCTGTGGGTTTGTTGTATGTGGCCTTTATTATGTTGAGGTACTTGCCCTCTATACCCATTTTGTTGAGAGTTTTTATCGTGAATGGGTGTTGAATTTTGTCAAATGCTTTTTCAGCATCTATTGAGATGGTCGTGTGATTTTTGTCCTTTTTGTTGATGTGGTGTATGATGTTGATGGATTTTTGAATATTGTACCATCCTTGCATCCCTGAAATAAATCCCACTTGATCATGATGGATGATTTTTTTAATGTATTTTTGAATTTGGTTTGCTAGTATTTTGTTGAGTATTTTTGCATCTATGTTCATCAGGAATATTGGTCTGTAATTTTCTTTTTTTGTGGTATCTTTGCTTGGTTTTGATACTAGAGTGATGTTGGCTTCATAGTATTGAGTTTGGAAGTATTCTTTCCTCTTCTACTTTTAGGAAAACTTCAAGGAGGATGGGTATTAGGTCTTACCTGTTTGATATGTTTGATAGAATTCAGCAGTGAAGCCATCGGGTACAGGAGTTTTGTTCTTCAGTAGTTTTTGATTACCAATTCAATTTCATTGCTGGTAATTGGTCTGTTCAGATTTTCTGTTTCTTTCTGGGTCGGTCTTGGAAAGTTGTATTTTTCTAGAAAGTTGTCTATTCTAAATCACATGATTCTTAAACTTTAAATTAAAAGCTGTCTAAAAAATCAATTCTTATACAGACTTCAATATGTTAAGCCAGGAAGAGAAGAGCTACTCTGGTTGAAAGGAACAGAGGAGCTCCCTGTGCTGCCCCCCAAGCTGTGTCCTCTGTGACCCAGGAGGTGCTACACTGGGAACCTGGGGCTCCTTGGAGTGCATGTTCAGCTTGTCAGCCTCTGTCCCCTATGTAGCCTGCACAGAGATCTCAGATCATGACTCTGATGAATCCATCTGATTAAAGGCCTCTAGGGCCCTTCACTACTTAAATGTTTAAGTCCAAACACTCATGTATCTTATTCAAAGTGACACTGAATCACTGGGGCGCAAATATGGGAGGAGGCCAGAGCTCCAAGATGGGTTTAGTGCTGCTGTAGGAAAAGTAAGCAAAACTTTGGTCAGCAGAAACCGATACGGTGACACCAGCTTGCTATTTCTACTGGTGTTATTAACAGTATGAAAGACAATATATTTTGTGGCATATTTTAAAAAATGGAAAAACTCAGGAGATTGGTTGTTTTGTGTATTTGTAACTCTGTTCACAGGTAGAGACATACAGGTTGGTCCTAAACAGTGTTCCTAGAGGCATCCTAAGACTGCAGATGGTGGTGCAGTGTGCAGCCAGCAGTGCACCTCCTGACCCAGCTGGTGCTCAGCCTGTGCCAGTGGCCCCATGTGGCACATCTTTCTTGACCTTAGGAAGGAGTCCTGCTTCTGCTTTTCTCAGGCTTACCTACTTTCACACTCAGTGGTATCTGTGGATACGCACACTTCCTCCAACTCTCAGCCATGTTCTCCTTCTCTAGCTACATCTGGAAAAATATACTCTCCTCTCCTATTCCACAGGGGGACTAGGCCACAAGCAAGGTTTATAATCTGGGGAGTGTTGTCAAATAAAATGCTAAAGTTCTCAGGAAAGATTAGACACAGAAAGAAGCACGTTCTTCTTTGGAAGCTCCAACACCATGGTGAACACCTTCAAATGCCTTTCAGAATCTTTAAAGAAGACGCACGGAGAAGGAGGTGGTTGAACCGGACCCTATGAGCAGGTACATAACTCATGAGAGGATTATAGTGATTCAAGTGAGGCTGAACACATGCCCAAAGCTCCGTGTCCTGAACAACTGAATTGTCAGGACGTGCTGGAAGCACCGTTTCTTATAGTGGCATGACTAACTGGAGAAAGAGAGAATGCGTCCCCTGGACCCAGGTCTCAATTCCTTTCCCATCCCCCAAAGAAGCTGGGCCGGGCCTCAGGTGGGGCCTTCTGGGAGAGGACTTCTGTTCCTGCCCCCCTTGGTGTTTCCTTCCGGGGGGAGGCAGCTCTGTGGGTGCCCCGCTGCAGGCCTCGGTCTCTCCCTCTTTTATTCATGCTGCCTCGGTGAGTCAGTCTGAGAAGAATAAATCTGACCTGCTTATCTCAGTACCATCCTCTTCCTTCTGTGGGGAAATGCCCTCCGGGGGCAGGTGTAGCCTGTGGACCTGGGGCTCTGTCCTGATGCAGCACGGCCTGGACCTGCAGCTCATTCTGGGGCTTGGGTAGCTGTCCCTGCTTTTCTGCTCTTACCACTTCAACTTATTTGCCAAAAAATGTTAATACTATATCTTCCACCATCCATTCCTTTTTTTTTTTATTTTTCGATTTGTTCAGAATCTGGGTGGGGAAATGAAGTGCTATTTCACAGGTTCCTCAGAGATGAAGAAGGAGCCCTTCACCAGAGCCCCTGATACTCAGATCTCAACATTAGGGACAGGAGACCGAGCAGAGCCTCCTGAAGCCACATCCTGCAAGAATCCTATGGGTCCCCCTTTGCCCACCTCCCCAGAATCCTGCTCCCTGATTCCTGACTCTTCAAATCTGCATCATGTTAAAAGGCAGGGAACGCAGAGGACATGCTCGCTGTGGGAATCCAAATATTGAGGTGCAAACCTCTTAATGACAGTTAGGAGATGTTTTAAGCCCATTTTGTGTTGTTTTGGTTTCCTATTAAAATATATTCTGTCAAAGAGATTTCACCATAGAATCTTGTTTTCCTTTAAAATCTTATTTTCATGCTTTCCATGTTAAATGAAATGTAATTTTCTTTTTCACACGTGGAAGCTACAAGAGAGCTTAGTTAAAAAGGACAGGAATTTATAAGATGGATTAATATTTATCACTATCTGAATGATATATTGCTTAATAATTTGTTATATGCCCACAGCCATTAGCGAAACTGATGGCTTTGCCATTGTTGCTGATCATTAAAACGTGGGAACGCTGCAGTCGACAGGGAACCAGACTTATTAAGAGTCCTCTCCACTTAACTACCCCGACTGATGCTACAGAAGAACCAGACGTGTACAATGTAAGTTTCCTTTTTTTTTTAAAGAGTCATTCATTCAGAGAGGCAACTTCACAAACTTGTTTAAATCTCTTTTTGATTTTTAAAGGCCCATTTGTTGTCCTGCTGGAGGATTTTTTTTTTTTTTTTTTAAGCAGTAGACAACTGCCCAGCAACAGCAGCCTGTGTTTGCAGTCACTATTTTGGGCTCCATCACATGTCACTTACATAACCTTGTTTAACTGCTCTTGAACTGGTTCTAACAACCTGGGAAACAGATCAGGGCCGTCCCAGCAAATTCCCTCATTGCGCATTCTGATGGGCGATTTCCCATCCCCCCTCCCTGCATCTTATAATGCTGCGCGGTAAGACAGGGTCCAACAAGAGCTGGTTATTCATTGTCAGAGCCAGCTAAGACATTTGATAATTAACTTCCTCTGCTCAGTTTCAGCCAGTCCAGGCTGCCCATAATAAAACACTGGACAATGATCCCCTGCCGCTGGGGTTTATGAGGGGACCTGGATTAACATGCTTTAAAATGCCAGGGAGGGCGGAAAACGTGCTGGAAAACTAAGCTTAGGTTGCCTTTGCCACCTTTAAACACAAATCTTTGGAAGTTATGTTTTTGGATTCTAAGATTTAATTTAGGAGTCCAATTGTACTTATTTTTTCCCTGCAGTGTTTTAAGAGTTCTTCCCATGTGGGTAAGCACAAAATTCCCAGATAAACACTCTTCTCAGTGTGAGAGGTGTTCATTTTTCATTTTAAAAAAATATGACTTCTAATTACCATGACTTAAATCTTAGGCACTCTGCATAGTTTAGTGAAAGATAATCAAAGAAAATATTAAGTGACAAAAGCCAAATGCTATAAGCCTTTAACCTTGAGGAGCATTTATTATGATGTGCAGTAAGAAAGGACAAATAAGTTATCAACAAGGAACAAGGAACATTTTTTTCAAGAGGAGTGACTTGCATCCTACACACATTCAATAGGAGGAATTTAACATAGTTGTACTTCACTATGCAAAAACATCTGTTATCTAGATAAACTATTAAGTTATTAAGGGCAGTGGGCAGGGAACTAACATTTGTTGAATTCCTATTATGTAACAGGTGCTTTACCAATCATACAATTTAATCCTTAATTAAAAAATCCCATGGAGGGGACCCTGTGAGATGGGTCATATTATCCCCATTTTGTCAATGAACACACAGAGAGGTTTAATCGTGTGGCTAGCTTAGCTGGGATTCATACTTGGAGCTCTTTCGTTACAGTACATGCTCTTTCCACAGCTCCATACATATTAGAAGTCTCCTTCTAGAGGGTAAAATGGAACAGAAACAGAATCTTTGCAGTGGAAAACATCTAGGCTGCTGTATAAAGGGTAACTCATACATGAAAACATCACTAACTACTTTGACACTTGGAAAAGGAAGTTTTGGCTGCACGAGTTTTGGCGTACGTGCAAGTCTAAGCCTCAGCCGAAATACGCAGAGGATAGCAAACTTACACAGTGCTACTCCACTGCTTGCAGCCTGATCCAAAGGTACTTCTAAACCCCAGACATTGAAACAAACGCGAGCACAGCCCTGGAGAAGTGAAAAGTCCTGTGTGCTGGGTTCTTACTGATCAGATTTCATTTATCTTTGCCTAACCAGAGATTTCCCCAAGATCTCAAAAGCAGAAATGAAGCCTGGGCAGAGAGAAGGGACTCTTGTTCAGTCCCTTTGGCCTCAAAACTGGTGGTGAATATGTGAAGGTCTCAACACAGCTCAGTGGGGCCTTAGGTGTCGTCTCAGGCACAGCCTGGTTCCCAAACACCCTTATTGCTCTAAACCCAAAATGACACGCAGGTGAGGGCTGTATTGGTAACAGAGGACAAGTGTCTCAGAAACTTTAACTAATGATCTAAATTTTTGCTAGAAAAGAAATTATGAAAGCATTTGCTACTAAGTTGTTTTGCTCATATACCACACATGTGCTAAGTTAGACTAGCTTTGGGCATATAATGATATAATGCATACACATGGCACAGAATTCACAACGTATGATGGGCCACATGGTGACAAGGTTCTCTCTCCCTCCCCTATTCTCTGTCCCTAGTCAACCACTGTTATCAATGTCTCTGGATCTTTCTACAGGTTTCCTAGGGCACATTTTTTTAAACACAGTAAATACATTCTGTTTGTTCAGTTAGGTGCTATTATTTCAATAAGTCTGCTTGTTCTTTGCTAGTTATTTCAACAATTAATGATTAAGTGGCTATTACATGTCATTTATTGGGATCCCCACAGGGGCTGGGAGATGAATAATGACCCCTGTCTTTGGGGGACTCATAAGGTCCAATGTGGAGACAGGGCCTTAAGCCAATCAAGCCCTAGAGCATGGAAACGTGGACGACGAAGGGATGATCTTTGCCTCAGAAGCCAGCAAGGGCTTCCTAACAGAAATAGCATTAGGCCAGCTTCTCGAGGAATGTTTGTTGGCTGGAAAGGGAGCTGGAGGAGTTTTCTAACCAGCAAACCACATATTACAAAAATTAATGTTGTCAAAGGGTGTCATATATTTAGGGCTGGTGAATGTGGGATGGCGGGAGCCTAGGAGGTTGTCTGGAGGCAGTAAAAATAAGGCTGTGAGGACTTGCCGAGCACAGCTATGTAGTCTGGATATGACTCTTCAGGCAATGGGGAAGCCAGTCCAGGTGTGATTTGTGTTTTAGGGAGTCTCCTCTGGCAGCTTCACAGAAGATATGCTGGAGTGAGCAAAGGGACTGGTTAAGCTCAGAATTCAGATGATTCTTTCAAAAGAGGGTTGTTAGGAGAGACAATTTCCCATTAATCCTCCTCATCTCTGGTACTCCCTTGCCCCATATGTGGGTTCCTGCACCTTAATTGCTCCAACATGTGTTCATTATCCAAGCGAGAGCAGTTGAGGCCACTCTGTGATTTCTTTCTGGTCCTCCCTGCAAATATTCCTCACTTTTCTGACTCTGTGACTCAGAGCTGTTGACTTCTGCCTCCCGGGTCCCAGCATTGTCTCACAGAAGCAGGTAACGTGTAAGCTTGAGATGAAAATGGCAGCCTTTGAGTTACCTGCTTAGCTTGCCAAAGCAAGGTAGATATTGTCCCTTTTAAACATTCTAACATTCTAACAGTCCCCCTTTATCTAATTATTCCCAATAGAAATGAGTCCCAATTTTAATATGCTTGAACAAAAATTCTTATGCTTATGAGGAAAAGTGGTACAAGATGTAAATCTGTGGACACCAGAACTTTGTGTGAGGTTATTTCTTCACTTGGAGTTGAAGATGGGAATTGGATGAGAAAGGATGGAGGGGAGAGGAACTGTGGGCAGTTGCTCTGTGCAGTGAAAAGCTGCTGGCTGAGAAGGAGAAGGGCAGGGATGGATGAGGGGCCCGATCATAAGTGTGTGGAGGAGCCATGGGGATATGACAGACAGTATGAGATGGATGTGATGAGAAGTAAGTTGAGCTGAGGGTCTACTATGCTCTATGCCACTAGGCTGGGCAAGTTATATTCTTATGATATTTAATGTCCACAAAAACCTTTTGTCCTCATGTCCTGGACAAGGAAATAAGCTGCTATCCATGGTGCTCTGTGTGGCCAGTGGTGATGCTGGGATTTGAACCCAGGTCTGACAAAAGCACTGGCAAGTCACTCAGAAGCAATCCTGAAATCTTAACATCCACAGAAATAGATCATTCTTCTTTTCTAAGAATGCTTTGTACTTACACATTTTAACCTTGTACATTTGACCGTTTGACTAAATTGCTTAGAAATCAAAGAATTTCCCACTTAGGAAACAGCTTAGTCTTTATTTACAGCTGGAACTCAGGACACGAGAAGCTCTTAAAGTGGTCCATGATGGAGTTGCGGGCTGTGGAGTCAGACCCACAGGGTAACACGCAGACTCTGTCTGACTTACCCAGCTATACAGCACTGAGCAAGAACTTAGATGTTCTCATCTGAAGGCAGAGTCACAGAATTTATCTCAAGGGGGATTGTAAAGAATAAATACAAAAGTATGTTTGAAATGCCTAACACCATGCCTGGAACACAACAGGGCTCCACAAACCTCCCGCCCTTACCTAAGGTCATGGCCTAAGAGACCAGGATCAGGGGTCAGAGCACTGTGCCTGGAGCACAGCGCCTGGTTCCTGCTCCCTCCCTGGGAGAGCTGGGGCTCTGCAGACAGTGAGGCTTTCTATCCCCGTCTGTAAGGTGTGCACAGGAATGGCACCTCTCCCTTAGGGCAGCATTTACCTTGCCTAGGCCAATTTTCACAGTGGGCAGGAACGAACTAGTCCCTCCATTCCAAACCTGGGATCTCTGTGTTAAGTCTAATATAATCTCTACTTATGCTCCTATTTCAGGTTCCCTTTCTGTTGTTAACTGGGCTTGGGCCTCATTCCCGTGTGTCCCACTGCCTATTTTGTAGCCTTCCCAGTGCCCTCATTTTTCATAGGACCAAATTCCTAACAGCCTGGTTCTCTTTGAAGTCCAGTCCCAAGACTGTGGGTCAGACTCTTGTTTTCTCAGGAGCCCACCCGCTTCCTCCTGCACCCACAGTCACGATGTCCTGCCCAGACCACAGGGCGCCTGCGCTCTGCTTCTTGGACTGCTATTTTTTTGCAATACCTGCAAGCCATGCTGTTATTGTCCCACCTGGGGAAGCAGTCTGGTTTCAGATCCCAAGCCTTTCTAGTGTGCCCCGTGATTACCTTCGTTAATTTCCAAAGACGATATTTTCTTTCTCTAATCTTGTCAGCATTTCTCTTACACAGGAGAGAAAAGACACATATAGAAATAAATAACATTTGGTTTATTTGCAACTGTACTGTGCTTTGTTTCTCTCTCAAAAAGCAAAAGCTTGTCACAAGGAACATACAAAAACTGTTTATTTGATCATTAAGAAAGTATATCGATTTACAGAGGGATCGCCTAACTATCACTGCAGTCATTTGGAAATGAGAGACACATTCAATTTAGTGCCTTATATAACTGGAAACCGCCTCTGATTTTTAGCTCATTCTGAGAATCTAAACAGGCCTGGGGCGGTTAGTCCCAGCCCTCAGCTGTCTGGGCCCTTGCCTACGCCTCTGGGTCTCTCACCCACAGGACACTCATCTCCTTCCAGCGAGCTCCCATCTCACGTCTAGCCTCAGGTATTGGGGTGATTCTGCTTAAGACTGGAAGTTCCTAGGCTGCCCGAGCCCATTCCCACTCCTACTCTCCAGCCCTAAGGCTGCTCAGAGCTGTGCAGCTACATAATGTCCTCTTGCTGGACAAGAGGGTCCCAGCCCTACATTCCCCTACTGTGCCCCAGGTCATCAGTTAGCAAGTCCCTTCTGTCCCGAGTCCTCTTCTCCTTGGAGGAGGGTCTGGGTGGATCAGCTTCCAGAGAACAGTAGCTTTTTGCTAACAGAGATTGAAGGTGTGCAGACAGGCCTGCTTTGGCGTGATGTCTGATGAACTCTGAGCTGCTATATCCTCTCCAGTGGGGTCTGGCCCCACACCTGGTGCACTATAGCAAGGTATGTGCTCCCCACTTTCAGAATTCCTTATGCACCTTCCTAATGGCAGACAAAGGGGTTTTGAGCAGGATTGGGCCTTGGTCTTGGTCCCCATTGGAGTTACCGTCCCAAGCACCTGTTTGACATTGTGGTGTACCCTTACGAGTCGCCATCCTTTAGCCCTGTACTCTACAAGGCGACTTGAGCTCCACAAACCATGGGTAAAACTACAACATGCCAATTATCTACTGGATTCTTATTCTTATGCCCTATCTATCTGCTACATGATCTCTGAGGCCTCACGCCCACCATTCGCCTGGACCATGGCGGCTGGGGATTGCTATCTCCCTTTGACTTGACCTTATTTCTGATAGTTCTAAGATGTGCTCCAAGCACAGTACCATGCTGTTAGGATGATGAAAGCCTGTGATATAACAAGTGTAAAGCAGTCACAATGTGTCTATTAAGTCTTTTCTATGCCCAAATGCCAATAAATTATTACTTTAATATGCTAAATGTTTTCATATATAAGTTCCTCTGCAGTCTTTGTAAATCACTAACTGGCTGGCCACCCTGGTCAAGGTGTAGCCTTTTAAAATCCTTTCTCCTATCTGTGAAATGTAGAGATGACATTAGATGTCTGTTGTCTCTGTCCCTCTATCTCGTTGCTTCTGTGATCCTGAAAAGAGGAGCAGTTGAAACACAGATGTAAGGTCACTGTTAAATGAATAGGCAGTAGTGAATAGGGCAATGTAACCTTACTCTGTCACCTGTAAATACACATGTAACTGGCAAAATCAAAACTAAGACCAAATTGCTGAGGACAGGAGAGGGACCTGTGATCACTGTCCTTATCCACACAAGAGTCTTAGAATTGCAAATTAGTTAAAGGACTTCAAAAGCAGTCACTATGGCTTTTGATGAGAAGGGCAATTAAAGGTAAGAGAAATGACTTTAGTACTCTAAGAAATAAACAAAGAAAAATAAGATGTTTGTATATATGTGTATAGATAGCCATTTTTTAAATAACTGCCACAGTGTTGAGAGCTAAAAAACCATCAAACTATGATCTTGAGGCTCTGTTCTAAAAAAAAATAAATCTAGAATTTTTTCATTAGGTATTTATTCCAAGATTTAAAAAATTCAGAAATAGAGGTTTCACTCCCTCCTTTTTCCCTTTATCACTGCAGTCCTAGAGGTTTTTAGGAGGCTATTTGTATTCATCATTATGTTGTAATTATAAAATTAATAAAATGTGTTGGGAAAAGTCTAGAAGTAGTATTTCCAAGGAAAAATTAGAGATTATACTTGATAAACTGTGGCTTTGCTAGAAGAATATTAAAGACTGCGGTTAACACCTTAGATCCAGTTGCACGAGATAATGCGTCTATGAAGCAGAATGGCGATAAACAAAATACAGCTTGAAGGCCAAAAATAGCCTAGATTTTCCCAGCTCTGAATTCCATCTGTCAAAATAAGGTGGATGGCATTCACCAGATTCCAGGAATGCATATATAGCTGGACCGATTCAATCTTCCAGGAGACTAAATTTTATTATCCATTATAATTAACTAGCAATTAATGGAATTTGTATAAATGTTATGTATGTCAAATAGAGGCTTTGGTTGTTATCATCAGTCCATTCTTCCTCCCCTTCTAGAAACTAAGGTCAGAACATATCCTCTTTACCCAGCTCAAAGGCCCCAACTAAACCCCAACTTTCCCTGAAACCTTCACTGACCTTGGGCAGATATATCTCCTTTCTCCGAAACACCCTCACCCTTTACTTGAACCTTAGGGATGCAGCTAACATCAGCAGAGAACTATTATGAGTTGGGTCTCCTAGTGCTGCATGATCTTAATTAAGATTTGTAAGAATACCATACACTATTAAAATGAGTTCCATTTCACATTGTGCTTATTTGCCCAGGCAAATTCTTACTGGCAATTACTGCTCTCTTCCCTACGCAAAGGTGGGTGCTTGTATGCCTGGTCCTCCTATCTCTATCAGAGCACCTTGAGGGAGGGGCACATGTAAGTATCTCAGAGCATATGGCTTGGGCATTACACCCCGACTCTCAGAAGGAAAGGGTGTAGTCCTCTTGTTTAGCTACAGGCTAGTACCCGGGACAGGAATGCCTAGTTTTCCCAGAAGATTCACCAGCCTTGAGCTGGGAACTGCTGTTTCCCCCCAAACCTCCCCATACCCAGGTTGGTAGAGTAGTAGGAGTGAGTGTGTAAAGTCTTGCCCCAGAAGGTTTTCAGTTACTATATCACCATATAATAAGGCAGATATACATAAGGGCCAAGAAAGTATATGAAATTAAATGAGAAGTTCTTTTGAGTGAAATGAAAATTTAAACAAAAAGTACATTTTGACTACTTTCCATGGTCTGCAAGAATATGGAAAAAAAATGATTCTCATCATATCGAGTTAAATCCTATGATACAAAATGATTTGTGATAAAACACAAGTATTTTGCATGGTTTCAACCTCTGCTCCTTTATAAGCACTTACTGTGTGACAAGTATCATGTTTACCTAACATTCGAGGTGGGGTAAGAAAAATATATCTACTCACAAGGAGTTCACAGAACTCTATACAACTGTGATAAAATGCACGATGGGCATTTTAAGGTATAAAAAGTGTTTTGAAACCCATACCTATTAGAATGGCTACTATCAAAAAGACAACACATGCTGGTGAGAATGTGGAGAAAAGGGGACCCTCACTACTGGTGGGAATGTAAACTAGTATAGCCGCTTTGGAAAACAGTATCGAGGCACTTCAAGAAAATAAAAAATTGAGGTACCCTGTGATCCAGCAATCCCACTTGTAGGCATATCTCTGGAAGCAAACAAAATCATTAACTTGAAGAGATATCTGTACTCTTGTATTCACTGTAGCATTATTCACAAGTCAAAGCATGGAACAACTTAAGTGTCCATCAACAAATGAATGGATAGAAAATGTGATATATCTGTATCTATATTTGAATATTATTCAGCCTTAAAAAAGGAAGGAAATTCTGCCATTTTTCATCAACATGGATAAAACTGGAGGGCATTATGCGAAGTAAAATAAGCCAGTCATGGAAGGACAAATATTACAAGATACCACTTGCATGATGAATCTAAAAAAGAATAAAAATAAGAGTTGAATGGTGATTACCTGGAGCTAGGAGGTGGGGGAAATGGAGACTGGTAAAAGGGTACAAACTTTCAGTTACAAAATGAATAAGGTCTAAGGACCTAATATCTAATCTGGTGACTACAGCTTATGAACTGTATTGTATAAATGAAATTGGCTAAGAGAGTAGAACTTAAGTGTTCTCACCAAAAAGAAAACATTTTTAAAAAGGTAAGTATCTGAGGTGATGGATGTGTTCATGCAAAAGATGTGTTAACTCTTTTAACTCAATGTATATGTCTATCAAATCATTATATTTTATATTTTAAATATAATTTTGTCTACTATACCTCAATAAACCTGGGGGAAAAAGTGTCATAAGATCACCAAGGAGGAAGACATGAATGAGGGAAGGATAGGAGACAGCAAGTGGCGATCAGAGAGGCTTGATGAAGAGGTCATGTTTCACCCGAACCTTAGAGGAGAAATGTGATTTCTCCAAGCTGAGAAGGAACAGGAAAGGGCATCGCTGCTTTCTCTCAGCCAAGACTGTGCCTCCCCCCGAGGTGGGTACAGAACTACCATAACATGGACCCACAGCACACATAGTGCCTTCCACACAGGACTCAGAACAATTCAGTTAAATCAGTATATTTGAGAATTCAATGAAGTGATGCAATTAAGCTTAAAATCAGAATAATAAAAGTAAAAAATTAATAGATATCATATTGCCATAAAGACAATTATATTGCCATAAAGACAATCATATTGCCATAAAGAAAATCATGCAGAAAAAGAGAAGTCAACAGATATGTTTCTAAAGTCTAAGGAATATCAAACATAAGGTGAGAAAGTGATGGAATTATATTATGCAGGTTTGGAGTTACATGATAACGTACTAAAGAATAAGTTTTCCACTTCAATATTTATAGTATTCCAAACTGAAGGTGTTTATCTCATATGAAATTAAAGCTGAGCATTATGATGCAGCAGTTCCAAGGGATAGGGTCTTTCACATGTACTCAACCTTTGAGTCAATACAATCTAATAGTTTAAGAAAAGAAGACATTACATTTCAGACAGACATTCTGCTTAAAAACACTCTAAATTATTTAAATTGAATTCTGATTAAAGTTAAAATAAAATCTTCTTCAACAGGGCATGCAAGGTTCTTAGAACTTTTGCAAATGAGATCTCCATAATCTGATTCTGTTTCATCCAATAAAACCATAAAATGAATATGCCATGAAACTTCAGCCACCGTGGCTATCTACAGAGCACTTTTCAATGTACATAGCCCTCCTGTTCTTGAACTCTAAAAAGGCAGGGGAAAATAGTTCTCCTTGAAGGCTGAATACTAGGTACTGCTTTCAGTTACTGAATTGAAAATTTTGTTTCCTATAGAAGAAGAAAATAGAGATTTTGCCTGTTTATTTTAGAATATCATATAATTTTAGAGCTGGAGGGAAACAGTTCATTCTCACCTAGGGTTTACCCAAGCTCACAGAGATAGCAAAGATATGCTAGACTTTAAATCAGGAGACCTGTATTTGAAATCAAACTCATCTAGTCACTAGTTGTGCGATTTAGAACAAGTTATTTTACTTTGTATGGGACAGTTTCTTCATATGTACAATTAAAAAATATAATGTACCTTGCTAGATTATTGCAAAGGACAGAAACACATTTAAGGTGCTAAGTGTAGTACTTAGCAGAACAGGTACACAGCCAGCTTAGCTATTAATGTGGATTATAAAGTTAAGCCTTGTACCAAATAAGATTTCCTGGTTATCAGTCCTCCATATTGTTTGAACTGTTTTTATTTTGCTTTGCTTAAAAACATACAAACAAACAAGAAAACTACAGAGGGATGTAACAACCATGTACCCACTTTCTACATTTTGAGTTGTTTTATTAGCACCAGAAACAAAATAAAACAAAAGGTTTCTCAAATCACAGTCTGGGTCAAAACGAATGTATGTGGCTTTGTGACCATATAGCACTGCAGGTGGACAACTGAAAATTACCTGCAACTGAAGAACCAGGGAAGAGAAGACTCTACCCCTGAAGAACTACCCGAGCAACACCTAGAAAAGGTGGGGCCCAGCAGGTTGCAGTGAGGCTGGGGCCTGAGACAAGAAACTGAGTGGAGCAGCAGGAGATGGCTGGCCTGGCTCAAGGGGAGAGCAGCTGCTACAGCGGTTCCTCAGGGCCAGCCGACTGCTGGCGGGTGGGAATGCAAGGCCGTGATGCTAGATCTTCCATGGCTTCCGGAGAGGCCGGGCATCCAGATTTCAGAAGACATCTCCTGATTTTTAAATGCTGGCAACTAATTCAAAAATTAACCAAACAAATTGTATAGGCCAAACAAAACACCTTTGCAGGCTGGATTTCAATCTGGGGAGATCAGTGTAAGACCCTTGAAAGGACAGAGAGCGCTCAGGTGTGGGAGCTGGGGCCACAGCACCTGTTTCAACAACCCGATGGGGGCGTGAAGGGAGGAGCGAATTCTCCCACTGACCACTGTGGGGCAGGCATCTGGCTTTCTGTATTTGGATTTTTATTTTTATGCTATGAATTTGCCACAAATCCTGGAAATTGGCATAAGGATAAATAATATAAACCCAGTTCCAGATATGCGTAGGAAAACAGGGCACCTAGAACAGGCATGTGCCTGAATTGCATACCCCCATGTCCTTGGGCTTCACTGCTATCTGCCTCTGGTATTCACAGAGTATTGGGAAAAACATTCAAATCAACTCTCAGCTCTCTGGAAAACCATTCCAGTTCACTAAGCTGCAAATGTTATTAAATGCCCTTGAGGCGTTTCTCCACGAACTGCTGTCTGCTGGTGGTGACTGTGCTCGGCAAGCTTACAGAAGCTGATCCAGGCCTTCCTTGTGAGGAAGCAAACGCTGTGGATAAACAATGTGGAGAAGGTGGAGGTAATTTATTAACATGTATCACAGCAATGCCACACACGACCAAAGATAATGCATTTGGAACATCAGGATCAAAATAGCCATTGACTTTGTGCTCTCTTCAACATACCCTTGTGAGAGACACTGGGCATCAAAAAAAACAAAAACAAAACATTGAGGCAAAAAAGGCTTCCTCATTCTTTGTCCTATTTGGGAGAGGGTACAATTCTCAGAGGACAGGCTCTGAGCACTGCAAGGATTTACAGCAGGGGAAGACAAATTTTCTGTAAAGGGGCCAGACTGTAAATATTTTAGGCTTTGTGGGACACACAGCTTCTGTTACAACACTGCAGTGTGAAAGCAACCATTAGAAAATATGTAAATGAATGAGCATGGCTGTGTTCCAATAAAACTTTATTTATGGACACTGAAATGTGAATTTAATATATTTTTTATGTATTACAAAATGCTATGATTTTTTTTTTTTTTACTTTACCTCCCAGCCATTCTTAACTCAAAGACCCTACAAAAACAGCTAGTGGGACAGATCCGGCCTGTAATCTAGAGAAATAGTCAAATAAGAGAAAGCAGTATTCCCTGGTCAATTGCTATAAATCACTGAACTATGACAACCTTATGAAATATTATCTCCATTTTACATATGAGAATACTGAAACTTGGGGACAGTCAGGTAGCTTGTCTAAGCATACACAGATAGGAAGTGAGGAGTCAGCATTTGAAACCAAGCACACTATGTGCTAAGGGCAGCATATGCACAGTGTGGTTCTCAATCCTGGCTAAGCATCAAAACCTTACTGAAGAGTGTTCAAAAATACAGAAACCTGGATCCCCCCAGTTTACTAAATCAGAATCACTAGACATGGGACCCAGGCACCAAAAAGGAAAAGCTTCCCACTAGAGCTCTCTGGAGTGCAACCAGACACCTGCTAGACATGCCGAGACCCTTGCTTTGTGGGACCAAGTGTTATCAGATCTACTGATAAAGAACTTAAAGATCTTGAATGCAGATCGCTCTGCTATTTGGGCCTGTTACTTAGTTCATGTTCACAATCACAGGCAAGTTCTTTAAAGGCATCAAATTACAGATTAGCTCCCAAGAAGCTAAGTCCCAGATGGTGCCCGGAGTCTTGTTACCAAATCCATATTTGCTGAAAACTACTGCCACAGAGCTGGGCATGAGCCAGAATCGAACTATAACTGGATGCCTAAACCATATCAAGAGCAAAAAGTGGCACGATGGCTAGAAAAGGCAATACAAATCATGTAATAACTTTAAATACTACACTTAAAAGGAATAAGCATAGATAAACCAACCTGACTTGGTGCAAAGCACTTATTTACCTGACTGCAATGGGTTCCCAATTGTCAGAACTCCCCCTTAGAGCTTCGGGAAGTATTTAAGTCCCTGGCTCTGAAAAAACTCACCATATAAACCTCTTGGGAGCTTCTTTACTGGATTTAACCCAATGCAGACCACACGAGGAGGCAATCTGCCAGGTAATGTGCTTCTATCTCAGAACAAAATATGGTGGAGCGCTGCTCGTGGACCTGTGCAGGAGGCTCTCTCGTGGCCCTCAGGAGCCAGCCTGGTACTTACACCTCGGAGAGTTTCAGCCTGAGGAAGGACCAGTCATGCCTTCCTGAACTGTTCCTTGTTGAAGCATTAGTTCAGCAGATTATTTGGAACTCACTTGGAAGATGTGACTGTCCCTATTCAAGTCTTCCTGGGGTAGATCTGCTCTGCTACTGTGCTTTGACCCTCCAGCAAAGTTTCTGCTTCCTCTCATCTCTTCTTTTTGATGCCCCTGCTGACAGGCTCATCCCTGTCTCTGCTGACGCAGCTACTCCTTCCTTCCTTGTGTCTGCTGGTATGGCTGTAACACCAAATGTGGATCTGGGGCCCTGGGGCCCAGAGGAGTCTATGTTGTTCACCTTCTCACTGGGATTGAGTATTTCTGCTTATCAAGTACTTAAAAAAGCTTAGAGGTATAAACAGAGAATTCAGAAGTGGAGAAGAAATACAAATCTAAAGGGATAGATGGAACCTGGGTGTAACGGACTGCAGCCCCTGTAATGAACATCTGTTGCCACTAGCAAGAAACTTCAACAACAGCACCTTTGAATGTAAAGGACAATGAAAACCTCTTAATACCAGCACAAATGTACTGCAGCTACATGTCTTTACTTGCTGGGGGGTTTACACAATCAGATAAATAGTTTTGTTGTCCTGTTTGGACTTCCTAAGGGGTGGCACATCACTGCAGCAGAGTGGTACAAAAGAAAAAGTCACCAACATTTGGTTTTCACTTCTTAAGACACTGGGAGCCCTGTGTCTGGAGTGTGTTAAGGCTGTGAATTTGCTGTAAGTATAAGTGAAAATACAAAGGTAAATGCTGGTGTTATAATTAATAGGTGTTGCATTAATGAGAACAAAAAAAAGAGAAAGAGATTTTAGTGATAAGAATGTGGCACCATTGGAAATACATCTAAAAAAACAGAATGGCCAAAAACAAAATCATACTTTGAAAGTGTGGTCCAAAGAGAACCCTCAAGCAAAAAAACATGTTGTAGTTGAACAGTCCATCATCCAAATGATGCACAGTTCTGCAGAACTGTAAGCAATGCTACTGCTGTAAGGGGTCTAAAGGGGCTATAACCACAGGATATAACCACATGTATCTCACAAGGGACAAGAGTTCAGTGTTAGTGTAGTGGTTTTATTGTTTTGCTTTGGTTAATATTTTGGTGTATTTCTCTTGCCTTATTTTTCAAGTATGCATTTTTTAAAACATAGAATTTTGTTTTCTCACCCATCCTGAGCATAGAATTCGATGATTATTAATTTATAGACTTGTGCAACCATCACAAGCCAGTTCTAAAACATTCCCATCACCCAAAAGGGTGCCTTATGCTCATGTGCAGACAGTTCTCATCTCCTCCACCCCAATAACGACTAACCCCCTTTCTGCCTCTTTAGATTTGCCTTTCTGAGCATTTCATATAAATGAAATCATATAATATATAGTATTCTCCTCTTGGTGTTTTTCACTTGGCACAATGCTTTTGAAGTTCATCCCTGTGGCAACATGTGCTAGTAGCTAGTTCTTTTTATTCAAGAATATTCTGTTATGTGGATATGGCACATTAGTTATTCCCCAACTGACTGACACTGGATGGTTTCCACATGGCTGTCATACAGAATAATGCTCATATGAACATCTGTATATAAATTTTGTGTGTCAGCATATAATGTCATTTTTGGAGGTAGATACCTAGAAGTGAAATTTCTGGGTCTTAAGGTTAAGTCTATGTTTTATTAAGACACTGCCAAACTGCTTTTCAAATTGGCTATCCCAGTTTACATTTCCATCAGCAATGTATGAGGGTTCTAGTTTCTTCACATCCTAACACTTATTATTGTCTGTTTCATTTTGTACCTTTGTACCTTTATCATGTGAAGTAAAGTCTCGCTTTGGTTTTAACTTGAATTTCTTTAATGAGTCATGATGTTGAACATCTCTATATGGAAATATTAGCTATTCATGTATCTTCTTTGGTTATATCTATTTAATTTTTTGTTTATTTTTAAGAATTGTTTGCTGTGTTATTATTGGGTCCTAGGGGTTCTTTATATATTCTGGATATAAGTGCCCAACTAGGATTTAAACTCTGCATGGAACTCTAACATCTAGATTAAACTTTCATTTGATGAATTAGAACAGGGGATCTCAGTTGCATTCCAGGGTTTCAAGGACTGTTTTAGAGATTCCAAGAAATTGAAAGTATTTTCATAATCATACTAAGACATTATTTGCTCTTTTCATTCTCATTCTTTAATAAGTATACTATGGAGTTTCCCAGACTTATCTGTAAAGACTCTTGAAATATTCTTACCTTTTTTCAGCTATATATCTGTGTAAGGCCAGATTTCTTAATATATCTCAAACAAAACTACATGAGAATCCAACTGTCTTCTTAAACCAGATATTAAAAAGATTTGCGGAACTATAAATAAATGCCATTTTCATTTTTTTTCAGAAAACATAGTTATTTTTAATAAAAAGATGTAATTCATGTTAACATGTAATACGCTTTTACTGTTATTCTTAGAGAAATAAATATTTTTAAGTGTCTTAATTTTTAACGTGAAAATATTGATAGTTATAACTCACATAAACAAAAGATCTTTAGACTCTCCCACATTTTTACATGTGTCAAGGAATCCTTGACAATATTTGGCTTGAGAACATCTGAGGCAGAAAAGCCACACATTAAGGAAATACTGGAGTGACTTGTGGTTACAGAGGCCACCCAAAAGTATTTTCATATAAGTCAAGCAAACAAAAATCTATAATCAAAGGGAAACCTCTTCATGAAATGCAGTTATAGGAGCAACAAACAAGAAAGTGGCATAAATCCAGAGAGGCTGACACTCTTCCGGGCAGGAGCTGGTCGCAGGGATTTCTGTTTCTCATCTGGACCAGATTGGAAGGGATTGGGGGCGTGGACTCTGATTAATCCCAGGTTTTAAACATCTGCTTCTTTACTTCAGATTCAACAAACATTTCTGAAAACTTTGAGGCCTTTTGCTGTCACATGCGGAGGAATGAAATAAAGCAGCTATCAAATGAGAAATAGGTGCAAAGAGTATCTGAAGGGGAGACCAAATTTCTGGTGAGATTAGTGTTGGAACTTGTTACACTGAGTGCACTGTATGAGTCTGAAACAGATGGCCTCTGGGATGATGTTTCGCCCACGCAATATTAGGCTGACCATCTACCTCCTGCACACTTGCCAGAAGATGGCAGCTGAGGGGTTTGAAAGGTAAAGTGTAAGCCTTTGTTATTTGTGGGCTTACAATCATTTTCATTGGAATACATCTGCCCATTCTCAAACAAGATTTCCAAATAGAGCATTAGCACCATAAAGTAATATGAAGTAGATGTACAACTCATGAAGTAATTCTTTCTTAATCACTGGACTTTATTCTGTACTTCGGTCAGACATCCTGGAGTTTGTAAGGAACTGTCTGTTCAATTGCTGGTCATAATATATAATAAAATACTACAAATGAACAAGAAAATGGAAGATAAAAATTGGAAGAGAAAATGATAGAGTGAATTAGATAAGCTTCTTCAAAAACAAATTGATAAAAGTTTCTCTTTTTTTCTATTTATTGAGGCTAGATATGCACAAAACCTCCAAAGCTACAAGATTTAAATCAAAGGTAAAACATACCTTTATTATATTGTAAACCCAGTTCAGAAATAGTACTACAATCTTAATACTCTAATAGGGAATAATTAGAATAACTAACAAAGATTTGTGTGTATGTGTGTGTGTATGTATATATGTGTAGGTTAAATGACTTACTATAATTATAAAGAGCTAGAATGTGGCTGTTGCTAAGTTTATTTACTCAGTCACTAACAGAGTAAGCAAGCAGTATTAGTATTATGATTGTTGATATAAAGCAAAACTCACTGATACCAAATAGGACTTTTTTTTGTTTAATTTATAGAGCACTATCATTATATTATCTTGAAATTAAGTGAAACATCATTGAAATTAGAATGTATCTTACAAAGAGTCATAAAACACCATCTAAAATGACTCATTTTATATTATTTGCAATTACAGGGAATGAGGAGATCACAAACAATTAAAATTCCCCAATAGATTCCTATTTCTTAGGAGGGGCCAGGTGCTAAGCACACAGAACCTGTTGATTTAGCCATGAGCCCAAAGCCCACTTCAGTCTTAAATGTTCTCTGAAAGAAATTCACCCTGATTACCCAATGCTACTAAAAAGAAGCTGGACAAAAATTCATACTTTCTTCAATAGCAATTCTGCTTTTTGGTAAAAGAGACAATAATTCTTGGCAATTTTAGAAGATGATAATTGAAGGAGAAGCAATGTACCTAGTAGTGTCTACCCTGATTCATTAACCACTGAATGACTGAAATATTTCAATGCACTTCATTTATCATTACAAATGGTAGCATTTAGGACAATAACAGAACACAATAAAAGCAACACAATTTAAAATGTGGATTATACATTCCTTTTGATCGAGATTCCTTAATTAATTCAGATAATTTTATAGCTTGCCATTTGAAAGGTACACAAGGAAGGAGCAGAGAAGGCAGAAGTTTTCCATTTATTTTACTACAGTTCGATAAAGTAAGTGTTTATTGATCATGTCCTCCTTGCCTACCAGTATCTTAGAAGGCCTGGGAAGACAAAGACATTGCAGATAACATTTTATGCCCTTGGGAACTGACGGAAGAGACTGAATGTGGAAAGAGCCATATACATAAATGTGTGGGTGGGGAAGAGAAAAGTGGGGCAGAGAAAGGAGAAGTCAAGGGCAAGAATGTGTGAAGATAACGTGGGCAACAGGGCAAAAGGGAAAAAATACTGTGAACAGAAATACTCTAGAAAGAATATTAAAAAAATATTAAAAATTCTTTCTAGAGTATTTCTGTCTAGAGACAGAAGTTGAACAGCTAGAGAAATGAAAGATATTCTGGCTCTCGACCCACTTTTCAACTTGATCTTCTTCTCTGCCCTATGCTGACACTCCACTTGAGCAATATCATAGAGCTATGCATTAAGTTCCAAATTTTCATTATGTCCTCTTCAAATCTCTGCTCATTCTCTACCCTGTCTCAAATGCATTCCTACCTTCCCTGCTTCTGTAACTCGTATTATTCTCCAAGGCTCAGCGTAAGACACATAAGGAGGCATTCCTTTGGTCCTGCTAGTGTTACTTTCACACATATGCTTTAATTCTCCAACTGGACCATAGACTGCTTGAGCACACAGGCCGTGTATTCTACAAATGTGTGTATCCCCCACAGTACCTGGCAGGCTTTCAATAAATATTTGGTTGTTGATTAAGGTAGAATCCAATTTAAGAGCAAAGTCAGACAGTTGCGAGCTATGATAAGCTCTTATTAAAGGAAGGCACAAAAAAATTAAGCATTGGAGGAATCCCGGCTGAGCAGTGGTGTGGTTAGTTTAGGGACAGGCAAGAGTCTGCCAAGCGACAGAATGGATATTTTGTATGGGGAGGAAGAGCAGAGATATTTTGAAGGACGAGTTAGTAAGACTTGGAGACTGATTTTACATAAAGAACAAAGGCAAGAGATGAATCCAAATGACTTCAAGGTTAGAAACCTTACTGCTTGAAATAATAATGGTGTTATCATTAATAGTAATGCAGGAGTTAGAAAGAACTGCCAAGTTTGCAGGAAGGCTTGGCAGGAGTTAGAACTGCCAAGTTTGCAGGAAGGCTCAGAAATTACATTTCCATCTTATGTCTCGGGCATCTGCAAGATTCAGATGCAGAGAAAGATTCTATAGGCAAATGAACATACAGAACATGACAGAGTTGAAGCTCTAGAGAGGAATACGTTCATTTGGGAGACATTCACAAACATATGGGATTAAGTGAAAAAAAGAAAAAGACCAGGAAGTCCAGAACCTCAAATTAGATGAGAAAACATGAATCAGAGAGAGAGAAATGGACATAAAAGTGGAAGAAAAAGGGCAAACAAATATAGACAACATGGAAGTGCCTAATACCAGGAAGAGGTAGGTTATGGTGCAATAAATTTAGTGAGCTGGATAGTTAAGAATTTATGATTTATAAAAGACTACCTATGTATACATACATATATATTAGTCTAAATAGAATGTATGATACTACTTTACGATCTGACATTCAAAGTACAATGATATTTTAACTATTTTACCTCTTCAGCCCTACCACACAGTAAAGCTTAAAGCAAGTAATGAATAAAGATTTGCCACATAGAAGTGCAAAATGTTTCTCTCCACTTAGAAACATTGAGGTAGCATTATATTGTGGATTACAGAGACAATAGAAAATGAGGCTCTCTCTCTACAGTGAGTCTTGTATTTATATTCCACAGTGGAGATCATTTTAAATTTTTTCACATTTTATGGATTTCAACAGATTCTAAACTTTAAGAGATAATACAGTATGTGGGAAAGTGGGCTTTGGAAGCGAACAAAATGGGTTAGAATCCCAGCTCTGCCATTTACTCTAAAACTGATACTTCTGTAAATAATTTCAATATCCTCATTTAAAAATGCAAATAACAGTATCTAACAGGATTGTTATGAGGGGTAAAAGACATAATACATGTGATAGGGTCTGACTAAAAGAAGAGAATTATTTTATTTTCTCTCTCATTCCAGGAGAGTTATTTTCAGAAAAATCTCCTAGAGTTGAGATTCCAGCACCTTATTTCCATTTTAAACAGTATTTGCTCTTTCTGCTGAGTCAAGGCAGAAACTGATGCACAAAGAGGAATATATTACTAGGAATTAAGTGTTAAGGAATTATAACTTAAGCAAGGATATCATGTGTAAAACTGGAAGCTTAAATCTTCATTGGGCAGACTAGAAGCCATAAAGAAATACATTGTTGATGAAACATTGATTATTTTTCCTTCTTATGAAGGCTTCCTCTTCTAACGGGAATTCAATTTCCTCCACTCCTTACCCCAGCTGACACAAGATTCTAGAGAATTCTGACCAAATCCACAGGGTTTTGGTTGACCACAGGCAACAGGCTGAAGCTTGATGGAGACTTTCTGCTGAATGATCAATAAACAGTCTATAAAATGCTGTGTGAGTTTCTAGAATAGTTTATCCACCTGCATATTAGGAAATATTAATGTTTGCCAATATAAATCTTTATGATCCAATATAAAATAAAGCCTCAAAAGATAGATATAAAAATATGAATTCCCTCATCTCCAGAACTTTGTTTTCAAAAGTTTATACATAATAATTTTATGAATTCTGTAGGAGTTTAATTTTTTCTCTGCTGAAACTGACACAAATATTCATTTAGAAATTATTCATTCTCATCATTTCCTAATGAATTACATATAATTTGTGAATATTAAAACTTGACTAATTTTGAAATAATTAGAGCTCTTTTGAAAATTTCAATATTCCCTCTATACTATTAACAGTTTTATTCAGTTCTAGAAAAGTGTTGCTAATAAACCATGGAAAACAATTTTATTAACAAAAACTGATCTCTTGAGGAAATGAAGTGAATGCAAGTTTTTAACTGCAGACTGATCTAGAAGATTATGATCCTAATATTTTTATACTCTTGCTTAAGCTGAACTCAAACATCCGGTCTTCTACTCTGTTACTCATTAGGTAATTTTCTCCCTTTCATAAGGGATATTTATGAATTATTAGTAAATGTCCTAGCTTTATACAGAAGTTTACTGAAGAATAGATATTTTCAGATGTTTTCAATCTATAATATAAAATATATTAATAAAATATAGATAAAATATAAGTTTTTATGCTTTCCTAAGGTATGTCTGATAAAAAAATAATACACTGTAAGATTTCCTTAAGGCATCTACCACAGAATAGTTGCTGAAAGGTACATACATGAATATTAAGTTTTATACATGCCATTCTTGTTTAAGTTATAATTCCTTTTACATTTTACTAAGAGGTTACTTAATATCAGGTACTCTGCTCAATTCTGGGCCTTGTGTTTAAATGAGATAAAATTTACTGTATAATTCAATAAATTTGGACAAATATATACAATCAACAAATCAAGTTAAAGAATATTTCCATTGTGCCAGAAAACTCCCCTGTCCCTCCTTCCAGCCAATCCCCCTACCACAGGGCAATCATTATTCTGATTACAATGATCATAGTTTAGATTTTGCCTTTCCTTTAACTTCATGAAGTGGAACTGTACAGTTAGCACTCCTTTGTGTCTAACTTCTTCCAACCAACATAAATTTTTAAGATTCATCCATATTGTTATATGTATCATTAGTTCATTATTTTTCACTGCAATGTAGTATTCCATTATAAAAATATATATATATACTCACACAGACATATATAGTTTATCATATTATGAGTATAGATGTTATTATTTTCATGTACATATATTTGTGTGGGTATGTGTTTTTAACTTTTGATAAATACCAGGAAATAGAACTTCTGGGTGATAGGATAGATATACTTTAGGTAGCCATTGGGTGTACATATAAACTTCACAGGAAACTGACTTTTTTCCAAGTGGTTGTGCCATTTTATACTTTCATCAGAAAATTACAAGAGATCCAGCTAGTACATATCCTTGCTGATATTTGGTGATGTCCATCTTTATCAAATTTTGTAGGTGTAAAATACTATTTCAATGAGGTTTTAATTTACAATTTCTATTTTTCTGAATACTAATGCTGCTAACATCTTTCCATGTGTTTATTGGCCAGCATCTTTGGGGAAGTGTGTGTTCAAGTTTCTTTGCTCACATTTTTAACTTTTAATTTTGAAATAATATCAGACTTCCAAAAAAGTTGGAAAATAAAAAGGTCCAAAAAGTTCCTGCATGCTTTTTATTCAGCTTCTACAAATGCTGGCATCTTAACATAACCATATTCTAATCATGGAGTTATGGTACAATATTGGTAACTAATCCACAGGCCTTATTCCTATTTCACCCATTGTCCCACTAAAGTCCTTGTCCTGATTCAGTGACCGATCTAGGATTCCACATTGCATTTAGTTGTCATATCTCCTTCGTTTCCCTCCTCTAATTTGGGATAGTCACTCAGTTGTTGGTGTTCATGATCTGGACCCTTTTGAAGAGTATACTGGTCAATTATTTTGTAGAATGTTTCTTATTTTGAATTGTCTGATACTTCCTTATGTTTAAATTCAGGTTAGGCATTTTGGCAAGAATATAAAAAAAGTGATGCTATGTCTTTTCAGTGTATCACCCCAGGTGGTACAGGATGCTGGCATTTCTCAGTACTGGGTATATAAACTTTGACCACTTGGTTAAGATGGTATCTACCAGGGTCCTCTACTACAGTGTTATGTTTCCCTTTGTTATTGATAAATATCTTGTGGAGAGATATTTGAGACATGGCATATATCCTGTTTCTTATATTCTCACCCATCAATTTAGCATACATTCATCATTTTAACTTGCAACACTAGTTATTGTAGTGTGGGCCAAGTGGTGGTTTACTATTTTTCTCATTTACTCTACATTTGTTAGTGGAATTGTACTGCAAGGAAGGATTATTTCTTTCCTCTCATTTATATATTTATTCTGTATGGAATCACGGATACTTAACCTATGCAATGGGTTATAACCCATTACTATCTTCCATTTATTTTGCTGTTCAAGTTGTCCCTGATTTGCCACTCTCCTTAAAATTGGCTCTTGTGTGCTTTTGACATTACCTCAGAATTTTTTTTGAAGAATTCTTTTTAAAGATCTCCTTACTATTTGGTTCCACAAAATGTGCCAGGATCATCTTGCATGTTCCCTGCCCCAGCACTGAATTCAACCATTTTTCCAAAGATCCTCACCCATTTGCTGGCAAATGGTACTTATTAGAACGTAAGATCTGGATATTAGTGTGTTTATTACTACTGTTGTCACTGCCTTCTCAGGATACAGAAAAAGAAAACATATATATGTACATATAAACTGACATACAAATCTATTTATATTATCTCTATATCTGTATGTATATTAAAAATCATGAGTTCATACTGCTATTTCCTATTCCAATCCAATAGTACAGGGCTCATTTCTTATTTGTAACCAATCTCATTAGTTTCTGGTTTATCCCTGCATACAAGTATGCAGATATAAATATATTAGATCTTATATTTTCACCTTTCTCAAATGAGCAGTTATATTATATAGATATACATTTATAATCTGCTTTTTCCACTTAACAAAATGTCCTCCATATCAATTGAGATCTTTCTCATTCTTTTTTATAAAGTTGTATAGTATTCTACTTGTACAGATGTACCATGGCTGATTTAACCATTCTCCTATAGACATTTAGGCTGTTTCCAATATTTTGCAATAACAGACAAATCTTCAGTGAATTTTGGTAGGTTTTTTTTGAGTGCTCTGTCTTTTAAAATATGTATAGATCCATTATATGTACCCATTATATATTATGTAAACAAGCCTTTTGCCAGATGTTTAAGATGTACATGGTAAATATTTTCTTCAGTTTGTACTTACCTTTGCATTTTCTTAATGGTGTCTTTTAATGAATAGCTTAGCACTTTGATGAAGTTCAAATTTTTGATGAAAAGATAGTAAAGCAGAAGTAGGCTCAAAAATTTCTGGAGATTTACTGAAATTTGGGTGTCTATTTTTATAAAATGGCTTAAATATGAAAACTGTCAATATACAGTTTAGGACATCTTATATACAAGCATATATAATCACAGTGTTTAGAGAAAAGCAAAGTATCTTTCCACTGCAACCAGACTGCTGGCAGGAGAGAAAGGCAAGAATATAGTCCAAACTTCTGTATGATGCCAATAAAAGAGTTGGGAGGCAGATAAGAGATTACCAATTATAGTGAACGATCTGAGAACTAAGAGAAGCATTTTGTCCAGACTCCATGATAAAGACTACTGAGCAGAGACACGGTATAGGCTGAGGAGCATCTCTCGGCTTTTATTTTTTTAAATTTTGGCATCATTAATATAAAATCACATAAGCAACACAGTGGTTACTAGATGTCCCCCATTATCAAGTATCCACCACATAACCCATTATAGTCACTGTCCATCAGCATAGTAAGATGCTATAGAGTCACGACTTGTCTTCTCTGTGCTTTACTGCCTTCCCTGTGCCCCCACCCATGTTATGTGTGCTAATCATAATGCCTCTTATTTCTCTTCTCCCTCCCTTCACACCCACCTTCCCCAGTCCCTTTCCCTTTGGTAACTGTTAGTCCATTCTTGGGTTCTGTGAGTCTGCTGCTGTTTTGTTCCTTCAGTTTTTCTTTGTTCTTATGCTCCACAGATGAGTGAAATCATTTGGTATTTGTCTTTCTCCGCCTGGCTTATTTCACTGAGCATAATACCCTCTAGCTCCATCCATGTTGTTGCAAATGATAGGATTTGTTTTCTCCTTATGGCTGAATGATATTCCACTGTGTATATGTACCACATCTTCTTTATCCATTCATCTACTGATGGACACTTAGGTTGCTTCCATTTCTTGGCTGTTGTAAATAGTGCTGCGATAAACATAGGGGTGCATATGTCTTTTTCAAACTGGGCTGCTGCATTCTTAGGCTAAATTCCTAGAAGTGGAATTCCTGGGTCAAATGGTATTTCTATTTTGAGTTTTTTGAGGAAACTCCATACTGCTTTCCACAATGGTTGAACTAATTTACATTCCCACCAGCAGTGTAGGAGGGTTCCCCTTTCTCCACATTCTCACCAACATTTGTTGTTGTTTGTCTTTTGGATGGTGGTGATCCTTACTGGTGTGAGGTGATATCTCATTGTGGTTTTAATTTGCATTTCCCTGATGATTAGCAATGTGGAGCATCTTTTCATGTGCCTGTTGGTCATCTGAATTTCTTCTTTGGAGAAGTGTCTGTTCAGATCCTCTGCCCATTTTTTAATTGGATGATTTGCTTCTTGTTTGTTGAGATGTGTGAGCTCTTTATATATTATGGATGTCAACCTTTTATTGGATATATCATTTATGAATATATTCTCCCATACTGTAGGATGCCTTTTTTGTTCTGTTGATGGTGTTCTTTGCTGTATAGAAGTTTTTAGCATAATGTAGTCCCATTTGTTCATTTTTTATTTTGTTTCCCTTGCCCAAGGAGATGTGTTCAGGAAAATGTTGCTCATGTTTATATTCAAGAGATTTTTGCCTAGGTTTTCTCCTAAGAGTTTAATGGTTTCATGCCTTACATTCAGGTCTTTGATCCATTTTGAGTTTACTTTTGTGTATGGGGTTAGACAATAATCCAGTTTCATTCTCTAACATGTAGCTGTCCAGTTTTGCCAACACCAGCTGTTGAAGAGGCTGTCATTTCCCCATTGCATATCCATGGCTCCTTTATCATATATTAATTGACCACATATGCTTGGGTTTATATCTGGGCTCTCTAGTCTGTTCCATTGGTCTCCGGGTCTGTTCTTGTGCCAGTATCAAATTGTCTTGATTACTGTGGCTTTGTAGTAGAGCTTGAAGTCAGGGCGTGTAATTTCCCATCTCTTAGCTTTTTGCTATAAGTATACCAAAGCAAGTGATATTATAGATGAATGCACACAGCCAAGGGGTTTACATTGGAAAAGTTTCAAAGACGCTGACCACAAAGAAACCAATGCTATCTGAGTGAGGTATCGTTACAGAGTAATGACAGCTTGTAAATGCATGTCATGATAGGTAACAAAACTTCTGTGATACCCAGGTCTCCCAGTTCTAAGACCTGCTACAGCAAAGAAAAAAAGACCGTAAAATGGAATTCACCAGGGTGACCTCTGGCTAAAGATGCCAATTTAAATAGTTAGAAGCAAGTTCATTTTTTCATAAACTGCTTGAAATTAAACAGACTTTGTGTTGGGCATTACTGTAACCTATCTTCCACTATTTCCTGCTCTTCCCTTTCCAAAAGAACTCTAAATATGCCTGATTTCCATCCTTCCCACCAGTTTATATACTTCAAGAGAGCTAACTCCACTCTTACCCCAAGAAAATTCTTCATCCTACAGGATAATTCCAATCTCCCTGTCAACAATTGCTCAGAAGTGAGCATGTAACTCTAAGGCCAAAGGTTTGTTGAGAACTTCCGGGAAAACAAAGCTTTCTTATTTATTTATTTATTTAAATGAGAATTCCCTCTTTCCTCCTGTACATAAATGAGAAAACACACGGATCCGGTCACTTCCGGAGTGACCAGCCCTGGGTTGAAACAGTCACTTAGGGGGAGAACAGAGAGAAGAAAGGACCTGTGTCTTTATTTTGTTATTCTCCTATGTTAGCCAATCCTGACACATGCCTTCTCTCTGGATTTGCAAATTGTGTCTGCCAGTAATACTGTATACTATTGAAATCCATCTGCATAACTGTAGCCAAAAATGTCCTAAATGACAGAACATCCTACCTAATACCCAATACCTCTGACTGAGCTAACTGATTTCTTCCAGTGTTTCATTTAAGCTTGCACACTCCATTCTAACCGTACAGTAAAATGATGTAAGAGTAAGTATGAGTTCAAGTTCCACATGAAAAATGGGAGAATGTAATTAAGCTTTAAGTCTTAGTCCTAAATTCAACAGACTGGGTGGTTTCCTAGTATCATATTAAAGTTTAGCAACAGCTAAAAAACAAGAAAGATGTGCTCAGCAAATTTTTAAAATTTAAATATCAGTTACTGAAAATAAGCTCTTATAATATAAACTCAAAATGAATTCTAAGATGTGAAATTCATGCATGTGCATGGTGGTCTTATGGCCTAACAAGCAAGATGGATTTCTATTCTTAGTAACATGTAAGGGATTTCTTATACTGTTTGTCAAGGCAGTTTTCACCCCTTGGTGAGTATTCCAATTCTTATGACAAATTAATCATCTCAAATATTCTGTTAAAAGCTGAGCGCTCTACAGTGACTACTGGAAGTACTTTGTTCTAAGACACATAATTTTCTACTGCACGTAAAGACCTAGATCCTTGCTCTAGATAAACAATGAATAACGGTTTTCCACAACCAGTAAAAACATTTTAAATTCAGCTGTTTTGTCCTAAAAAAACAAAGTATACAGGACATGCCACAACTACTGATAAATACTTGTATATTCATTGTGAGAACAAAATAACCTGCCATAAATCACTTGAAATAAATAGCCCACATGTACTGAATAATTATGAGGTTGACCATCACCCACAAACAACCCTCTGAAAGCAATCTCCACATGTGAGTTTGGTTTCTGCCTTGTACAATCAAGCGTCTTATAAAGTATTCTGCCTATTGAATACATTATACCATATATACTGTTTTGCCACGTTAGATTTTTGGAAGGTGACATGCTATTCAATGACCTTTAAAACAAACTAGAAAGATCTACTCTACATGAAAATATTTCCACAGGCTATTTGGGCTAAACTACATCTGCTCTTTTATGCTATCATGAAAATATTTACAAGACCTTTGGTATGGCTAATAAATCACATTTAAAATGACAACTCCTACTGATACGCTATTTAGGACATTAAGACTTCTGGAGCTTGCTTGGTTCCTGATTTGAACAATTATACAAAGACATTTATGATAGGATAAAGAGGAAATGTTTAATGGTTATTCTTTTAGGGATAATGATATTTAACGTTTTAAGTGACGATTACATTTTAGTTATATATTTTAAAGAGCCCTATCTCTTAAAGACATGTAATGAAGAATTTATGGAAGTGAGGATATGATATAAAATAATCCAGTGAGGCAGAAAAGGAGATATACTAATAATTGTTGAACCTGGGTGATAGATACAGGAGGGTTCCTTACACTATTTTATTTAACTTTGTCTATCTTTTAAATTCTTCACAATAAAGTTACAAACATTTATTTTAAAATATAAAGATTAAAAGCAGAATAGTTCAGTTTTTTAAGATATAATAAAACCACTCTGAGATTTTTTTTTTTTTGCTTTTAACTGTCTTATTGAGGTACAACTTACATTCACACAATTCATCCACTATAAGCATATAGTTCATTGATTTTTTGTTAGTTTAGATGGTTGTATAACTATCAAGTGATTTAACTTTAAATCATGAGAATTTTTGGGGATGGGGTGGGTGGTATTTTTTATATTTTGTTGTGAAACAAAGTTCTATTTAACAATGCTTAGCATAACAGCTTAGTTATGATTTAGAGCCCCACCTATTTTTCTCTTCTTGAAATACCAGTAATCTTAAAAAACCCATATTTATCAGCAACTGGATTCTGAGACTAAAGTTATCTTTTTTCCTCCACCTTTACTGACATAGCTCTTCCTTGCCAAGTTATGAAGACGAGAAGAAATACACATTTTCCCATTTTTGCCATATAACTTCGCCCTTGGCAGCCTGCCACTGCCCACAGCGGCCGGCAAACCTGAGATCTGAATTGACTCTTCTGTGTTTCTAAGGCTAGATCAGGGCAGCTCCAGGGAGGGGTCCCATCCCCCGTCCCAGGCCCCGGTGGGAAGAGGAGAATACAAGTTATCCTTCCCACTTCTCAGGAAATGGGGGAACAACAAATACACTAGAGTGGGCCTCAACAGGACTGTGCTGCCAGGAAACCGATTTTGTTGCTGCTTCACCATCATTTCTATCCTGGATTTCGAGTATGGAGGTAAGTTCTCTGCAGCTAATAATGGCTTTTGATATTTGTTTCTCTCTCTCTCTCTCTCTCTCTCTCTCTCTCTCTCTCTATATATATATATATATATATATATATATATATATATATATATATATATATATATATATTAAATCTTTCTGTTATTCTAGTGTCAGCTCTATGAATCAGCATTTGTGCTTTCCTTTTCAAATTTCCAGTCTCAATTGAAAAAGAATGGTTGATTTTTCTCATAAAATCTTGCAGGCTTTTCATATGGACATAACTTAGTATTAGAATAATTCACTTGAACATATACCATTAATATATCCAACTAGCAATTGATATCCCTTAACATTAAAGTTCAGAAAACGTTTGTGTGAAGGTATAGGGAACCCATAAATAAAATACACATGAGTTTACAATCAGTAATCATGCTCTTATTTCACTGTTTTGAGCATGCTTTTGGGAAAGTGTTGCATTGCATTGACACTGTGGTCATAATAGTGCATCATACATAGAGTAACAATACAATTTATTATTTACACACTTTTGAGTGTAAAAGGAGGTGCTATTAAAAATTACACCAGGGCAACTATCTCAGGCAAACTGGGGCACATGCTCACTTAGTCATAAGCAAGTCATGCAGAACCATTTAAGATGAACAGGATTGAGCTACGGTTCCCAATTCTTCGGGGGCTGTAAGGAAGTCTCCAGTAACTCCAGTAGTTACTCTCAAGCTTCTGACTTTGGAAAGCTTTAGCTCTCAGTACGCGAGGAGCTACAAGGAATCTCTTTTTAATCCCATCCCTTGACTCGGATATTTTACCTCTGTACATTAACATCCTTATGGTTATATTTATAATACATATCTGTGAATGATGGACTGTAATGAATAATATTGAATATAATAAAACAGATTATAATTTATCAAATGAGAATTATGACATTACCTAATGGTAAGATTTTGAAAACAACATGCAATTCAAGGGCAGACACTTACATTCCCTACTGGGTAATTGTTCAAGAAATAGAGCCACAAACCATTAGTGCTATAAAATACCAACAACAATTTGGAGGTGCAGAGAGCATCTTAAATTAGAAATCTAAAATACGAAAGGAGCGAATCTGCAGGTGTTTCGCTTCCCATAACTATTTACATACCATTTGGGTAGTCCTAGGATTTCAAAAACATTTCAATTTCTTCTAAGGCCTCCTCATACTAAAAATGTCATAACTAAAATTCTCATCAGCATGTATGTCCATGAACGTTAAAGCCCGAATCAAACTAAAAAATCAAGAACAGCTGGAATTTATAAACCAAAAGGATTTTCCATTTTGGTAAAGAGATTATAATGAAGTATGACCCAATTTAATGAATGTATTAGTCGAACTAAATTAATTTACATTCTGTAGCACTTCAATAACTTTGCAAGGTGGAGCACTGCCCAAAAGCAAAATGGGAAGTTCTTTCTTGTTGCTCTTTATGCAGAAGTCAAGGTGATTTACATTTAAAAATTAAATGACGGAATGAAATACATGGCATTAAAAATAAAGTTAAGAACACTAATGGCTAAAGCTGATACATTTTTGAGTAGAATAATGGGATATGTTTCATTTGTGATGCCAAAATGGTTTATAATAGATGAGTAATAGCAATGTGAATTTCCCTCTCAAGAAATAAGCAATGCACAGGTTAAAATTATTTCTGAATGAACTTCCAAAACTATTAGCATCATTCACTTAAATACTCTGACATTAAAATGATACCAGCTTAAACATGGATTCTGACAGTTTACTCCATTTATATAAGAGAAATTTAGGTCCATTCTGAGAATCCCAAATGAGAAGACTCAATATAGCGTTGTTCTTACTAATGTTAAGAACAAACCATCTGAAGACACCTTCAAATACATTTGCCTTTCTTTAACTGGTCACTACAATTACTACTAGTATTATTTCATATATTTATTTGTAGCTAACAAACTCTATTTGCAAAAGTATCTATTTCAGGCATCCTCAACTTGGTATGTTCAGTATGTGGGTCCAGAACAGCGGGAGGTCCTGTTCTGCCTCTAAACAAGTCCCTTGGCAGCAAAGACTACAGTCTCTGACGAAAACGACACTGACATTACCTTGGATATCTGTTTCCAAAGTCAAAACAATGTTTTCCCTCAGCTGAATTTTACCATTGGATTGATCCTGCAAGTCAAAAATGACTTTACTTTCTTAATGTCATCCATAAGAATATGAGAAATTTGAGCAAATCACTATGATTAACACTGGCAACAAAAAATATCATTTTCCCAGACAAAGGAGAGGTCAGAGAAGCCAACACAGAAATGGAACTGAAGCAAGCTATCAAAAGCGAGAGAACAATTTAAAAATAGTAATAGATATAAGCTGCATCAAAATACCATCATTAAGTGTTGAATTACAGTGCACTGCAGAGACCCAACTCAGAAGAAAATAAGCTTCCATTTTTCTCCCATGGTTAAATTTTTAAATATTATATTTTCCAAAATCTGATATGAGTCAGACATTCAACAGCTACATGCGACATTGAGGAGACTGGTATCTAGTTTCCCGCTCGCTCTTCATTCACCTACAATGCCTGGATGCTGTGTATGGCAGACTGCTCTGAGCAGTCCAGCGGGGAGACGCGAACAGGCCTCTTCCATGGAGCACGGCAAGACCTGTGGTAGGCCAAACTCGGGTGTCACAGGGCACATGGCAGTCAAAGAAGCTGCCCAGAGGCAGCCACCTCCAAAGTGAGAACTGGCGCTCTAGGAGGAGGTGGGTGGCACGGTGCAGAGAGAGACAGAGAGGATGAAAGAGGGATCCCACGGACTGCAGCCAGCCAGTCACACGGGGAACTGTGGCTAAAGACTAGACCCTAAAGCAGGGGTGGAACGTGAGGAAGCTGGAGAGGTGGGCTCGGTCCAAAGCTCATACATGACGCTGAGGAATTCAGAGGAACCTTGAGCAGCAAAGCGAGGCGAGCGTGTATGTCTGGTAGGCTCAGCTGTTGCTGTCACCTGCTGCTCAGTGCCTCCCTCACCGCACAGTGACTCCAGGCAGGGCTTCTGCAACCTTAGTGGTGGTGGGCACCTTTCAGGTAAGGCCGGGCTCTCATGCTGCCAAGATGAGTGTCGTCAACACAGTTCATGATATTTGGCACCTGCAGGCCTTACACGGGGCATGGATGGAGTCTTCTGTTCAGCACTGGGTCCCCCATTCACGTTTCCCTCACTGCTGCACACAACTTACCCGCCCACCCTCGGAGGGTATCTGAGTCAGCCTCTGGTGTAGACCATGGGAGCCACGCCACAGATGAAAAGGGCACATTGAGAGGCGTCTGCACTCCCCGAGTCCTCCTATATGAAAACTATGATGATTAACAACAAGGACGCAGGAGACAGGCAGATGCTTAGTCGTTAGCAAGCAGCACAAGGCCACCTGTGGACACAGTTCTTAAAACGTGCTAGTCAGTCTAATATATCTGCCTGTACACAGCTACACGAGGCCCATGACGGATCTAAGGATATTTTGTCAGGAATTTTTTTTTTTTTTGGTACACTGGGGAGATGAAGATGACACCAGGTGAAAGATGCAATGTGAGAAGACAGACTCCCCATGGGCTGGGAGAATGTGGAGCCCTGCAAAGGTTCATGGACTGATTTTCAAGTTGTTTTTTTTCCCTCCGTGGTCAAATTCCAGAAGCTCCAGAGAAGATACCATATATGGGATTTGGTGCGTTCTCCCCCTTCTCTCACTAGGATGGTGTTTAGTTAGTGCACACGGGGCAGTCAGATGAAAAAATACTGTCTGGGGTCCCCCGTGTGTGTGTGTGTCCGTATGTGCATGCCCACGTGAGGAGGCGGCGGCACACTGTAGTTATAAGAGAAGGGCACTGAGGTAAGAATTTTAAATTTCCTGGTGGCCACATTAGAAAGTAAAAATAAACAGGTGAAGTTAATTTTAGTAGTATCTTTGTAACCTAATTTAGCTAAAATATAATCAATTCAACATATAATTGGTATACAAATTTTTAGAGATATGCATTTTTTTCATACTAAGTCTTCAAAATCCAGTATGTATTTTACATTTACAACGTGTCTTGATGTTGTATGGTCAGCCACATTTCAAGTGTTCAAAAGCCACGTTGTGGCTAGTATCCACCATATTGGATGGAGCAGGTTTAGAGTATTTTACTGAATATTCCATCTGCCACACACCATAAAACTGTCAGAATACAGAGATGTTTTTCTTACAGTAGAGGCAGCGAGCCTAGGATTCTGGGAGGCTCCCACTGCCAGGAGATAGCAATACCATTGGATTATGCCAGAATCCCTGGGGGCAGAGGAAGAAATGACAGTGACAGAGGTGGGGTTAGGGGTGTGGTGAAGGGGCACAGGTGGTAGACTTGACTAACCTAAAATCCACAGCCGTCCAAGATCAGAGCTACTCCAGATGGGAAATCGGTTCTTTCCCAGAACACCTTTTCCACTCCTGTTATTTAAGTCTGCAGTTTTTTACATGTCAGTCATATCTCAAAATGGTTTTTTAAAAAAGACTCGTGGTCTGGGGACAAAGGAATGTATCTGACTCTTTGCTGCAACAAGACAATGGGAAGCAAAGCTTAGGCCTTGGTTATCCCACCTGTAAAATGGGAGGAAATGTGAATATGCTAAGCGTTGTGCTTGGCAGAGTGGGTCCTTTGTGATTTTTCTCACTTCCTCTGGATTTACTGTTAGAATAAAATGACGTACTTCCCTGGAATTATAAAGGGTGGAAACCCCACAGCTTGCTTCCAAGTGCCTTTAGAAAAGTAAAACCCGACCTCTTTACGACGGTCTCTGCGGCCCCATGTGATCGCTCTCACCGACCTTTACGCACTCCCGCTACCACCACCCGCATTTCATCCCCCCAGCGTGCTCTCCAGCCACAGGGCCACTGCCCATTCCTCCATCATTCCAGTCTTCTCCCTGCCCCAGGGTTTTGCACTGTGCCTGGGCACACCTGGGGCCCTTGTTTCCATTTCAAACTTCAGGTCTCAGTTACCTCTCCAAGGAGCCTTTTTAGTCCGCACTGTCTAATGTCATCATTCCCCATATGTCTTAGCATCTTTTTCCTTCTCCCCGTTTTATTTCACCTACTTGCCTACTTGTAAATTGCCTGTCTTCCCCACCAGATTGTATTCTCCATGAGGGCAGTAGTATCATTTGGCGTCCGGTGCTGAGAACAGCATCTAGCACCCAGGAGATGCTCATAAATATTTCATAATTACAGGAATAAACTCAAATATAGATTTTATCATTAACTACTAAGGCAAATCATGTCTTGAGTTATTGTTCACCAAAAACTGTCTTTTTGTTGACATTATGCTAAGTGAAATAAGCCAGTCATGAAAAGACAAATGCCTCATGCCTGCACTTGTATGACGTACCTATAGTAGTCCATTTCATAGAGAAAACAGAATGGTGGCTGTCAGGAGCTGGGGTCAAGGGACAGAGAGTTAGTGTTTAAAGGGTGCAGTTCCAGCTGGGGAAGATGGAAGCATACTGGAGACAGATGGTGGTGATGGTTGCACAGCAAGGTATGCCACTCAACTGTACACTTAAAATGGTCAAGGTGGTAAATTTTACATTAGGTGTATTTTGCCATAACTTAAAAAAGTAACAATGACACAGACACCTATCAAACTAGTGTATAGTAAAAAGTGTGGTAGTACCTGTTGCTGGTGGAGATGAAGGAAGGGTGTTCATACACACTACTGGTAGAAACGTCAATTATTTCAATCTCTTGGAAAGCAATCTGGCAAAATTTCTTGAAGTTAAAATTATCATGTGATTCAGAAACCTTCACCTGGAAATGTATCAAATGTAATCATGTAAGGATGTATACAGGAAAAATCCTGGAAGCATTCTATTTCCATGTGGGAAGAGTCTATAGCACTTCCACCTTTGTATTCCTGTTGGCCTGCATTTACTGGACAGAGAAAGCAAACATCACACACTGACTGGCTCTCACATAATTCCCTGCTATGCTCAAAGGACAGATGTTTTCTCTGTTTTCTTTTTTATAAAATTTTACAGAAAATATTTTCTTAGGCAAGGGGAAAGACTACTTATGGAAAAGATGGTTAACGAATGCAATGTTATCATCAAATCAACTATCTGTTAGAATAAGAAGATTAAAAGTCTATTACAAAGTTAAGAGAAATAGTTCTTACATATAAGAAGCTGAGGTATAGGAGTGAGTGATTCACATTAAGCTTCAAACATTTAATTCCCCAAAACATTTTGCCAAATCCAAAATGTTATATCTAGTCAGTGAGACTAATGCCTCCCAATAAAAGTAGGAACATTAATTGGTAGCAAGAAGGTTGCTATTTTAGGTAGCAGGTTTCTCCAGATGTTATTATTATTATTTTTTCATTTAAATAAAATAAGAGGTTGGCTATAAAGGCATTTCTTTAACTCTGGGAAGTCTCATGATAAGTAGGATCTCCTCAAGCACTCCTAATAAGCTGATTACTAGGAAGTAAAGCAACTCAAAGCAAAGCTAATGGTTAGTTTTTAAAAAGGATTTCCACGATCCCTTGAGTATCCTTTCTGGGTTCTGTTTGAGACCAGACCTACTTTCCTGGATTTCAAAGGGTTCTGTGGCACCTACTTACCTGGATTTCAAAGGGTTCTGTGGCACCTCCTTAAACACCTAAGAATAAAATACACCACTCAAAGATGCATTTACATCATTTTCATTTCAATAAATACAGAGTTCCATAAAGTGGGCTTTCTTTAAATGAGCTTAGAAGAGCTCATGACTAGTTCCCTGTTGTCCTAAAAATGTCAAAGAAAATCTACAATGACATGTTCACAGATTAAAAACATGAAGCCATTCTGATTTGTTATGATGGTGTGGAGTGTTTGGAAGTCTTAGAAAGTACATCATATTGATTTTAACAGCATGCCAAGTATGACTTTGGTACCAGTTTATTGAAGAAAAGTGTTATAACGATTATTGCTGTCATATGCGCAACAGAAAAGTTCCCTGGGATTATCAGATCATTTACAACTGGTACTACGTAAAAAGTTATTAAGATGGGTTGGTTTGAGGGACAGGCAGTCATTTATTTAAGAGAATGAGTTTATATTATTGTAAATTCTGGCTAATACGTACCAACAGGGTCAGCTGGCAGTTAACATCTGACAACACTACCACTCTATAGATGGAGCCCATAGTCCTATCCCGAGACACTTACTGGCTCCCTTGGTTTGAAAGGCCAGTACCACCAGCCATCCTCAGCAAACAGTACCCTCTTACTCTTAGTTTCTGTATTTGCTTCTGAAGTGTCAGCTGTAGGTCTGAGGATCAGAGGGGTGGGCATGCCAGCTGGTTCCAAGGCAAACCACTAGAAATGTAAAAAATATTTTTGGACCTTGTAAACCAACTCCAATTAAATTTTTTTAACCAAGGAGCCCTCCCTCTTCTCACTTTTCTCCAATGAACCACACTCCAAGTATTAGCTCCTTTGTCAGGAACTGCACTGGCTTGGGAGTCAGATTCAGGCTTGAGTTTAAGCTTGCCATTTATCAGCTGGGGGAGCTTGCCTAAGACACTAACCTGTAAGCATTTACTGGTATGAAACTATGTACAGATATAAGCTATCATAATCCCAACCATCTATGAAAATGTAGAGTTGAGTGTATCTTCTCAGAAGCCAGCCCAGAGGATGTTAACTTAGGCTATCAGTATATTTTGGTTTCTGTAAATCTGGTCTTGAAGGGAGAAATGGCCTAATATATAGGTATGTTTATCAATTACTGCTTTCCCTTCTTTATCTTCTAAAGAAGTTTTTTAAAGGATGCTTCCATATTAGGCCTCTGTGGGCAGAATTTTAATAAAATTAAATTTCAAGTTAGAATTTAAATTACTCTTTTTAAAAAAATTACAGTGTAGGACTTTTGATCTGTGCCCACACCTAATATCAAGCAGTGAATCTCTTCTACAAATTAGTATTAAATAGTATTATAGCTTTTAATGTCATCTATCACCTGATTTGATAATAAAACAGAGCTATTTTAACAATTGGAAAAGCTGCTGGCACTAGGTCTACATCCAATTTCAGTGATATTTATTCTCACCAGGATTCAGCAGCCCCTTACTGGTTTCAAATACACATTTTACATTTAATGCCTGGGTGTGGTGGTGGTGGGGGTGGTTAGATTCTGACATATAAAATTATTGTTCCCCTGACATTTTATATACTATTCCATTAAGTAGCCACTTAGAGAGTATTGCATCCTCAGTGGTATAGGTCCAGTCTGACAAGTAGTAAGATCATTGTGAATAGCTATAATTAACATCTATAATGCACCAAGTAATTGGCTTACATCATCTCTAATCGCCAAAACATCACGATAAGCTCAGTATTATCCAATTTTCATTTTATAGCTAGGAATCAGGGAGAGGCTGGTTTCACATGGTGAAATCAAATGAATGAAGGAGAGTTTGAAGTCAGAAACACCTGATGCAATTCCTACCTCCGTCCTTCACTGTGTGACTATGGACAAATTGCTCAATTCTTCTAATTAAAGTCCTCATCAAAATTAAGGATACTACTTAATTGTTACAGAATTTGTACAGAAATTCCACCACAGAAAGTCCACTGCTGTGCCTACTTCACAACACTTTAATAAATATTAACTACCATGGATACTATATACATTGACAGTAGAATTTGAACACAGACCCCTAAGGTGAGGATTCTGACCATGACATGGTACATTTAAACTGAATCCAGAAAAATGAGACACTATCTACTAGCCTCAACTGCAATTAAAATTAGGAAAAAGCAAATGTTGAAAAAACAAAACATATAAAGACAGTAAGTATATTGGTGTTTCCAGGGGTTACGCAGAGGGAAGAATGGGCAGCTGTTTAACAGGCACAGAGTTTCAGTTTTACAAGATGAAAAAAGTTCTGAGGATGGATGGTGGCGATGGTTGCAGGGCAATGTGACTGTATTTAATACAACTGTGCTGTATATTTAAAAGTGGTAATAAGATATAAATTTTAAGTTACGTGTATTTTACCACCATCAAAACAAAAACAAGACAAAAATAAATGCTCAGTTTTATTAGACTCAATCTGGAAATACTGTCTTTGATGGAAATTTGTATAAGGAAATAGAATTGGGATCTATTTTACATATGCTGGTAGAATTGTTTTATTATATCACCTTAATAGAATCTTAAACAGTGGGAAGAATATTTATCCAATGATACACTTGTGTAATATAAAATAAATCATTGCTTGGGATTGATTTCCAGTTGATTTCTTAATTAGCTATTCAGTATGAACAAGTGGGTTCATACGTTCATATGTTCTAGAAACCTGAATGTAACAGAATAGTTGGTGTGGTCTTGTCAGATGCTATGAAAGAAAGCAGGTCCTTTCCATGATTTCACATGCAGCAATGTCTATGGTAAGGAAGACTGACCTACACTAGGCAGCATGATTGCATCACAAGCAGACACCTCTGCATAATGGCATTTTCAATAATTGCTATTCCCAAAACAAATCACCTGTATAGTAGAATGATATCATGTTATTATTAAATGAAAAACTAATGTTTGCTAATGTCTCAAGTTAAATCTTAGACATATTTTAGTAACTGTAAAAAATATTTAATACAGGATTGATTTTAGAAAATTCTTTACTGAAAGTACTATAGCCACAAGTATCTGAGATGGCAATTTTTTGCAGTCCAGTTGGCAACTGGGGAACTTCAAAAAATCCTAATCAGATATGCCAAGTACATTTAAATTAAAAAATTTAAAGGGAAAATATACTGAAGGAATTTTATATCTGAAGCCATTTAGTAATGGTATTTCTATAATTATTTCTTCATCTATTCTCCTTTAAAAACAGTGATTTTTATTAATGTCTATTAATAATCTTTCTAAATTACTATTCCTTTTTAAATTATAATTTCAGGTCATAATGAAATTATAGGAAAAGAAAGAAAAAGTACAATTATTATTTATGTAATGGTAAATTATGGTAAAAATAAAACCGAAAACCTACTCTGTTCTCCTACATAGATAAAGAAATATACTTTTATGTTACACTTCTGACATGCTTCCCTCACTATAGGCACAAGGTGCTGGATTTTTCAAAAGTCACTTAAAAATTGCTTTAATTTTCTGGGTTGCTTTGCAAAGGATGTGTTAATGGCTCAACAGAGGTTAATTTTTGCTAATAAAATAACTTTTTTGTTCCCATCCTCTCCCTGTGGGTCGTAACTGTAAATTATAACTGATTCAGTCTAATAAAGAAAATAGCTACTAGTACTTGAAAACTCCAACTTTCTGCCTAATAAACTGAGTTCAACAATGAGAACCTCTGTCAAAAAGGAAATCATTCCTGGTTCCATTTGATTTTTGGACAATTTATACTGCTACACTGAAACAGATGAAGTTAATTCCTAAAGCTCACTATGGTTATTTTGCTTTATATGTAATTTTCAAGATACAGTAGGTGATTTTAAAAACTGCGTGCTGCTGAGAATGAAGTAAAGGGTGGTATCTGTGCTCCTCGAGCCTGTGGTTAATGGGAATGGACTGTAGCGCACACCCAGTACCTACCGCATAGTAAGCACTCAGCAGATGTTTGAATGAATGAATGTGCCTGGTTTCTTCTGACTCTTTATTGTGGGCACGTGGGGGGCACTTCCTTTCTATTTTCAGTGACTGCTTTTCCCCAAAGTGGTTCTGACCCTATCAGTTCTTGCTCTTTCATTTCATGTCTTCTCATTTCTCATTGCCTCTCTCCAAGTTCTGGACCTGGTTTTCCATGTTGCAGTGAGATCTGACTTTAGTCACTATTACAGCTCTGTTCTGTGAGATGCTGGTTAAACTGGGCAAAGGTGAGTTATTTCAATATTTGGGAGATGTACAGATTTCAAAAGGTAAATATTTTAAGCATCGTCCATTAAAGCAACTGAAGCTCTTCAAATAAATCTAAATCCTAATAAGATGTGTCAGAAGCAGATTTAATTTTAAAAATTGAAAAGAAAGGTTGTTTGAAGGAATTTTTTACCTAATATCATTTAATAATGGTATGTCTATAATTTTTCCATTTATTCTCCTTTAAAGTCAGTGATTTTTATTTAAAATTTCTAATTAATGGCTATTAATCCTATTCATTCCTATTATTTTTTTGAAGGCAACTTTAGTTCATATTGGATAATAAAAAAAAACAATTAGTACTTATGTAATGCTAGCAATATCAAATTGCTGAGCCTGGTTCAACTGGGAAAATGCTATGGTGCAGGCCAGATGAAAAACACTCAGCCTGGACTAATTCTGCATTGGCTTTCCAATTAAGTCGCTCAACAAGAGTGGGAGGGTAGGAGAATGCAGTGTGTTCTGAAAATCTTGGCACAACTGAAAAAAAAAATAAGAAAATAAAAACTAGTTGTGATCTCCCAAAGGTTTAAAATGCAGAATGAGGGTGAAAACTGTCTTCTTTTGTCTGATTCTGTATTCAGGTCAATTAAATGTAAATCCTGATCTTAAATACAAAGGTTTCTTCACCATGGTGGCCCTTTGGCACAATGCTCATGAACAATACATATCTGCCTAAGCCAGTGACAAGCAGGTCAAAACTCTAAGTCTTGCCTAAAGTAATATATGCTTTCCTTTAATTTCTACTGTTTTTTCCCTTGAAACAATCAACCAGGAAGAGTTAGCCTGGATAGCCTTGGAAACAAACAAATCAAACACAGCACAAGAAAATGTAAAGAATGTATACGGTATCCAGTATCTCTCTCTGTGGGGGCTCATTCCACAGAATGAATGTATATTCAACACATTGCCCTATTACATAACTGATCTGATTATTATCGCATACAGATACTCTAAAGTTGTTGAGGGAATAACACCACAAGACATTCTAAGTACTTGGTCCCGTGGGTGCTCTTTCAATGCAGCACTCTTGCTGCCCCAAGCCCAGTGACCTTACTCATATACCATGCCACTCTCTGCCAACTTCTTTCAAGTCCTCTAACTTATTGCAGTCTGTATTTTCCACCTCTTATTTTTCCAATTGCTGGACATAAGTGATCAACTGTGGGGTTCAAACAACCAACCCTCATTTTCTGCTCCATGGTCTTTCTCCTGAAAGTTGGGACCCAGTCCTTGGCTGTAACCACAAAATGATCTTGGCCCATGGTAGAAAATGACCAAATGGGATCATATGAATTGCTCTCTAGCCTTAGTCAATAAAGCTGTTGGACTTTTAAACACAAGTGTACCTGTGAACGTCCTGCAGCCAGCATTGTTGAGCTGTCATCAACACATTCTTTTGTTTTACCGTGAAAATATTAGATAAATATGGAAGTAAAGGCATTCCACAGCACCATCAAAAAAGGAATTCTGGAAATGTAGAAATTCTTAGTTTGGATCTCTTTATTAGTAGGAATTCATCTTTTTTTCAGCTGTCAGTGTGTTATCCATCTCTACCGGAAAACCCAGAGTAAGAGATTTTTGTTTGTTTACATATGATTCTCTTAGTCTCTTTTATATTCAGAAAATTAAAATCTTTGGGGAAAACTTCCTAGTTATTCTGCCATAACAGATTATGTATTAACTTGTAGATTCAGTGGTTCAATACCCATTTAGTCATTTGCTTATGTCTCCAGAAAGATTTCTTGTATTGGTGAAAAAAAAGATGGTTGAGGAGGAGGGATATATTTGTTCTTGATGTACTGTGTTTTGAACCTAGAAATCTGTCATGTGGCATGCAAAATAAAATTATTTTTAAAAGAAAAAAAGGGAAGACATGTCCTATAAAGTAGCTACAGTTTATATGTTCCACATTTTACTGAGAACCAACGTATATTGATTAAATTACATCATAAGAAGCAGAAAATTATTTTTTAAATGTGATATTTGGGAAATAAATATTTATTGTTTCTAAAGCAATTTAAACGTACATGTACTAATTTTTATCCTCCTAACTCTGAGAGATGGGTAGGGCTGATACTTTGACATTCAATTATTTGCTCAAAGCCTCAGAGTGGGCAGTGTAATTCCAGACTGGAGTCTGGGTCATCTGACCCCAAGGCCAATACTCTTTCTACTTACTCTACAGCTCCATGTAAAAGTGACTCTGGAATCAATTTTGGTGATGTTTTATTATACAGCTTCTTACTGGAGAACTCTCACAGTAAGTGTTCAAATTGTTGGGTATATCCAAGCAGCTTTTCACTTAAAAATTAGTAAGTGGTCCGCATAGCTTTCTAAGAGGGTGTCATGAATCTCAGAACTCAAGCCCTTGTTCTCCCTTCTAAATTGGAGAGGATAATAAAATCTAAGAAGGGGTGAGAAGAGGAAGTTATTTGCCTTTTTTATCTCCTAAATAACATAGTTTTGATTCCAGGGAAGCAAATATAATTCAATGAACCTATGTACTATACCTGCAGTGCTACATTGAACTTCTTACCCCATCTGAACTTGGCTAATTTGGTGGAAGTAACTTTTCAATTCCTGTTGACAGTTACAGTGTCCTTCTAGACTTACATTCTTTAATCCTTTCCTTTCATTTGCTTTATTTCATGTTTTTACCATTTGAAAAGTAAACAAAATATTTCTGTAAAGGACAATTAGATTGTCAAATGCCAGTGATTCAATGGAGCCTTTAGTCTTATACCTATAAGGAGAAAACCCATTTCTCACTCTTCCTTAGGGATCATTCCTTTGCTAGGTGAGGTATAAGAGTTCACTGTTAATTAGCAACACAGCACATATAGGACGGTGATGCTTTTGTAAATGTAATATTTACAAAAGAGCTTCATTTACTAAAGAGCCTCACAAAGGGCCAACCAAGGGCAAAAGGGAAACAAATCTATGTTGCTTATGACAGTCTTCATTCCTTGGGGTCAACCTGCTCTTCTCTAGATGTGGATCTGGTCCACAGTAGTGGAGGGTGGTATGAGAGTACATGAAAGAGAGAATGTGAGCATGAGTACAGATGGTTTCATGATAATTTCAGGTAGTTCTGAAATTTTCTTGCTTATACTTAAGGCACACCCCTGCCCCTGCCCCACCTGTCTCCACAGAACAGCAATAATTAGAGTACTGAGTGAGGTGGGTCAGAGTTCTGTATGTAAGTGTGTGTGTGCTTATGTGCATATGTGTTACCTGTATTTGCTTATCTCTATAAAAATCATTATCATCCTCTCTTCCTAAGAGGTCAGGATGGGTGGTGAATGTAGATACCAAGGAATAGGTTAAAAGACAAAAAAGAAAAGAAAAAACCACTTTGCTACATTAGATAAGTCTGTCTTTAAAAAGCAAAAAATTACAGGAAAAATTTTGGGGACTTGAAACACTGACATTTTTTTTTCTTCATATTTGCTACAGAAGTTTTCTGCCTCCTAGTCATTAATAGCTTCATGCTATGGCTCCCTATAGTGTCATAAGCTGCTAAAATCATCGTCATGTAGTCCCTCGAACGAGGAGCAACAGCATAGCCCCCCAGCAATCACTACACCCAGCAGGTCTGTTGCACTGCTGCCTTTCCGTTTCATCGTATACCTTTCCGTGTACTGGCCCACGCAGCCACAGCAGCCACTGACACTGCTGCCTGTAACTAGGCTGATCAGCCACACTGGCCACAATCTAACTATGCATTTGTTTACTTTTAAATTTTCAAGGAAATATCTCCAGGTAAAAAGTAAGCCTTTCCAGAATTTTGTTGCCACTTCCTATTTATCTGCACTGCTTTATTCCTTTTGAAGAACTGATCTCCACAGGCAACGGTTCTAAACCCCACTCACCATCTCTGTTAAAGTGCTTCCTTTCTAAGGCCCTGCCAGAGATCTCCATCATTCCCCAGAGCCGACCTGCCAGGAGGTCCTGGCAATTCTTTCTTCTCACCTCTCAAATCAGGCCTCCCACTCAGTTGCGCCAATTCCGCCCCAAGTCAGGCGCCATTTACTTGCCATCACGCACATCCCACTGCGGTTGTCTCCACTAGGCGGTACCTGCCGGGAGTCACTGCACAGCTCTGAGGGACAAAGCTGCCTAAGCCACTGTGTGGATTTTTTCCACTATCAAGAGCCATGTAAAAAGACTTGCCATATGTGACAGCAGGCCTGAGACTTCGCTCTCCTAGATGAGGGCCTTACATTATACCCCTGTCTGTGTCCAGCTGCTCTGCCCCCATGGGCGCCTGGGCTTGCCCAGCGCTGGACCTGCTCAAGTGAGTGCACTCAGGTTCCAGCGTCCAGCCGGCGCTCCTCCACCACCCCGCTGCTCCATGACCTGACAGGCCTTGTCCTCATCCTTCACGGGCTCTATTGCGGCATCTGATTTTAGTCAATTTAGCAGTTTTGGTATCTAATCATCCTCAAGAGTATCAAATCATGTAAGTCATAGGCTCCTAATCATAGCAGAAGCTCAGCTTCTGCGAGGGGAGCTCTGTGTCTTCTGGCTCTTGAGTCTGTTTCTGAGCCACGAGGCACAGAGTGGACAGTGAAGAGCCGAAGAGTTAGTAGTTTTCAGCTTTGTGTAAGGAACGTCCATTTGTGCAATTGTTCTCTGAGTCCATGAGGCTATATGTAATTTTTATCACACATGGGAAATGAAACACAGGAAGATAAAAATTTTAAATAAAGCTTTAGATTAATATCAAGATATTAAAGAGGTACTCCAGGATGGTCATGGTAATTTTTTAAAAATATGGAGTTCATTTCTTTAGGAAAAAATAGAGACTACCCAATTTCTTTCCCATTAGGGCAACAGAAATTCAAATTAGAGTTTCAACTTGGAATGGCTAGGAGTTAATTATTTAGAATACAGCGAGATAACTGTTAAATTATAATGTGCTCTTCGTAAGTGTTCTAAAGCCAGAGATCTTGCCCTACTTTTTGATGGGTAAAAATAGTTGGGATCTGATAAAATTCTGTGAGAGCCAGTATAGCTTATATGTTAAGTACACAGAATCAGAATGCTTGGGCATTCTGGGTTCGAGCCCCAGCTCTGCCATTTCCTTCCATCAGGGTGACTCTGAGACCAGTTACTCATCTCTTTCGTGCCTCAGATGACTGACCCCTAACACGAGAATAAATAATAATTGTACCTCTTTCACAGGATTATGTGAGCATTAAAATGAGAGAACACAATAAAGTTGACAGCATAATGACCACAACATAAGTACTCAACTATTTACTACTACTGCTATTAGGTTGAAGAGTTAAAAGATCTACCATTAAGCCATGTTAAAAAATAGTCTGTGTTTTCCTTGTCACAATTGCTTAGAGTCAGATTTAAAGACATTACCTTTCAAAACTCACAAAACTTTCAGATTTAAGAAGGCTGTGATGAGGAATGAATGAGATAAACCATGAAGTACCTGGCACAGTGCCTGGCATCTAGTAACTGCTCAATAAATGGTAGCTATTAAAGGAGAGGTGGTTGACAGAATAAAGCATTCTTTTCAGCACTGTTGCTTAAGAAAAAACAAACTATTCCATTAATAACAAGGAGAGAGATACTTCTGAATTTCAGAGTACAATTTTCATGGAAAGCACATTAAAACCAAAGGAGCTCTTGGAAAGTTTCTTATAAAGAGGCAATCCCCTAAACTAGGACACTGTGGGCCAGGTGACTCCCCACCATTCTGGGTTGGCTGTTCCAGTGCTAAGAGCCGAGGGAGGGCCAGTCTCCATAACGGCCTCAGGGCGCACAGTCTGTGTATCATCCCCCTTCTTGGCTCTATTTTTCTCTTTCTTGCTCTCATCTTCCCTTTGTCCTATTTCTCACCTCACTCTATTTAAAATTTCATTTAACTCATATAAAGCTGTCTGCTGCTTTGGACTGTCTGCAAGAACAAGACAGGTAGCAAACAAATACACAAACATGGGAAATAACTTTGAAAATGACTTACTTGTGCTTCTAATTTATACTCTTCAAAGTTACAAATTCGCCACTTGAAGTGCACCTTAATTTGAAGTTTCAAGCTACAAGAAACTGTCTTTGGATACCGTTAACTTACTTTGGGCCCACATGTCCCTACTTCAAATCATTGTTTCATGTATTGCTTCAACATATTTTCTACTTCAGAGAATCACTGGCAGAAACAAGGGTGAATCCTATGCATATATCTAAATGGTTATCAATCAGTCAATCAATCAGTCAACAAATACTGCTTGAGGATCTGCTACATGTTTGGCATTATCTCCGCACAGGTTATCAAATCAAATCCCCTCTACATCGTGTATGTTTATTGGCTCTGGACCGGCGAAGGAACATAGTAATCAAGGTGTAATGATGAATACAGAACAAAAACTGGAATAGAAAATTCCACAGATGCAATAATGTCTTAAGTCCAGCTAAATTTGGAGTAGCCAGAGACCAAGTAACTAAGACTTTTCCGTGCGCAACTTGGAGAAGGAAAGAGAAAAATCTTTCACACACACACACACACACACACACACACACACACACACACACACACACACACACACACACACAATGTCCTAGATTTATGTTCTCTAAGGTTCTAGCCTTAGCCTTCTCTCTCTAAATATTCATTGCTTGGGCAAATGTATCTACTTTTATATAGATATGTTGGATGATGATTCCAAAATCTTTATTTTCAATCTTGCCTTATTCCCCAAACTTTAGAATCACACATCCAACTTCTTGTCAGACACATTTGCATGCCCTACAGACATTTTGAATTCACTGTCCTAAACCAACCCTCAAATCCCCCTTTATCCTGGAAATACTTCTTTTTTTCCTATAATACCTATCAACTTTTCAAATGTTACATAAATAAATCATTTATTGTGTTTAATCTCTCCACCACCCCTCACCAGAACATAAGCTCCAACTGGGCAGGGACCTTGGTTTATTCTGTTCACTTGAGTGTCATCCAAGATGTCCCCAGGTATGCCTAGAATGATGTCTGGCATTTAGTGGGTATCAGATAAATGTTTGTTGAATGAATGAACCTTTCCTCCCATGCCCTCAAAGCTACCTCTGCTCATGTTCCTAATCTCAGCAAAGGGCAACAGCAGCCAAGCCTGGCAAATCATCCTAGATCATTGCTTCTTTACCTCCCATATAGAACTGCCAGTGTTAGTTCCCAGAGAGTCTTAACTGTCCCCTCCTCAGAATCCCTAGCACTGCTGGTCTGACCAGTTCTATCACTGGTCATCTCTTACCAAAACAATTTAAAACAGCCACTAGAACTATCCCTCTTTAAAGAAGCATACATCCCTGCAGCTAGATATTAAATGTAAAACTGAGCTGCATGAAAACATTCAGAGGTTCTATTTTGCCCAAGGATAAATTCAGGCCACTCCTTACAGTTCAGGACCTGAATTCAGTGTGCACATTTAACCTCACCTTCTATCACCTCACACCTCAAATTTTCACAGTGGAAACGCAAAATTGCTTCTGGTACCCTGTGCAGACAGCCTGCTCTTATTCCCCTCAGCATGGCCAATTCTAATCTTTCAAGATTTGGTTTGGGGGTCAATTTTTTAAGAAGCCTTCCCTGACTTTCCAGCTTGGCCTAAATGTCATGGCTCTGCATGTTCCCATAGCAACCAACAGGCAGGATATAAAAAATCTGGGCAAACATTTGCAATTAACACTAAAGCCTTATGCTTATGTAAGGAGGGAGGGAGTGTTCATAAAAACCATAGATATAATTTGCTCGGTAGGTATTTATTTAAGCTCTTACAGTAAGTAATTAGAAAGAATCAGGTTACTTGGTTCCTAATTTCTGGTAAAGGAAAAAGAAAAAACTTTAATCTTTAAAGTGTTTTATGAGAAAACTAAGCCAGAATAGTTCGTGGTTTCCTACCTCTGACTCAGCAGTTTTGCAGAATGACAATGGATTCTGATGTCCATTAGTTTCCTGTACACGGCTCAAGGGAATACTGAACGGTGTATCATATCATGAACTGAAGACATGTAAAGTATATTAAATTACTTCCTTGATTTATCATTTCCTTAATTTTATATTGGCAATTATAAGGGGATGGCTATATTTCCATTATTATATAATATCATCTGATTGAACATGTGCCCGCTAAATTTAAATTCCCTATTTTGTGGCAAAATAGCATTGTCCACCCCCCACTTTCCCATACTTCCTGCCTGCTCACACTTTTGCTTGCTTGTCTCCTCTTAATCATGAGCACACACAGCAATGATAGGATTAACTTGGGTGTATAACCTAGTGAGATGCGCTTTCTCATGAAGCTGTTCAGCTTATTCATTTTATAAAAGCAAAGAAAATGAATTATTAATCAACCATTACATTGCCTAAAAAACATTCTCCTGCATAGAATATTCAATCTTAAATTTAAAGATTTTTTTTATCTATATGCTGCAAACTACAAGTGAAAGAAATGAAGTACTCTTCACAGGCTTGGCTACCTTAAATTACCATGTATCTGAGGAATACTGAGTTTAATCTACAATTATATCTTTTAAAGCAGTTTCATTTCAGGAAATAATTTCTATGTCTCTTACTTAAAGGGCATCATGTGAGTGTGGAAACGCACATATAATTTGGCTGACCTTACCCAGATATGGACTCTTTAGCCTAACAGGTCTGCTTACAAACATATAAATCCAGTTGAGTTTACATAATAATGAGCTCTCTTCTTTTATAGCCTTATAACTCTTCAATGATCTGTGGTGGCTGTGGCTTCCAGACACTGATAGTATACTGAGTCTCCAAAAAGGAAATTAGGTTATAAAATACTGTGCTGAATGTAGTCAGCTCTGTACATTAAGATATCGCAAAGTAGAGTACACATGAGGTGAAACTAACAGCAATTTACAGTAAGAAAGAGACAAAGAGTAAAAACTCATTAGAAGGCAAAAGGTCAGTGTCAGTGTACTTTCTTGAACCAGTTTCACTGCTAATTTACTGCTTTGGGGGGCAAGTCATTTAAACCTCAATTGCTCTTATGTCACATGTACACATCCTTGTTTACATTGTAATATTTATTTGGTGGCTGCTAAACATCCATGGTCTTGCTAGATTTTAGAGATAAGAGTGTTTAAAGACATGTAACAGAGGAATTAAGTCCAGTGGGTGGCTCTCAAAATTTTCTCTGCTGTGTTACCGCAAGGTGGAAGTGCCTCAGTCAGTTACAGAGTTCATTCTGGGAATAAATCTCAACAGTCCAGTCAGATTCAATGCAATCCTATCAAAACACCAATGCCATTTTTCAAGGAACCATAGCAAACAATCCTGAAATTCATATGAAACCACAAAAGACCCTGAGTAGCCAAAGCAATCCTGAGAAAAAAGAACAAAGCTGGGGGTATTACTCCCCCTGACTTCAAGCTATACTACAAAGCTACCATAATGAAAACAGAATGATACCAGCACAAGAACAGACTCATAGAAGAATGGAATAGAATAGAGAGCCCTGATATAAACCCATGAATATATGGTCAAGAATATATAATGGGAAAAAGACAGTCTTGTCAATAAATGATGTTGGGAAAACTGGATAGCTACATATAAGGGAATGAAACTGGATTATTGTCTAACTCCATACACAAAAATAAACTAGAAATGGATTTGAAGACCTAAATTTAAGACATGAAACCACAAAACTCTTAGAAGAAAATATAAACAAAAATCTCTTGAACATAAGCATTAGCAATTTTTTTCTGGACACATCTCTCAGGGCAAGGGAAACAGAATAAAAGATAAACAAGTGGGACTCCATCAAACTAAAAAATCTTCTGTACAGCAGAGGACACCATCAACAGAAAAGGCAATGTACAGTATGGAAGAATATATTTGTAATGATTTATCTGATAAGGGGTTAACATTCAAAGTATACAAAGAACTCATATGATTCAACACCAAAAAAACAAATAACCTGATTAAAAAAATGGCAGAGACATTTTTCCAAAGACAAAATACAGATGGCCAACAGGTACATGAAGATGCTCCACAACACTAATCGTCAGGGAAATACAAATCAAAACCACAATGAGATATCACCTCATACCCATTAGAATGGCCACTATCACATAGACAAAAAATTACAAGTGGTGGCGAGGACATGGAGATAAGGGGACCCTCCTACACTGTTGGTGGAAATGTAAATTGGTACAGCTTCTATGGAAATCAGTACGGAGGCTTCTCAAAAAACTTTAAATAGAAATACTATATGACCCAGTAATCTGCCTTCTAGGAATTTACCTGAAGAAAACAAAATCCCTCATTTAAAAAGATATATGCACCCCTGTTTATTGCAGCATTATTTACAATAGCCAAGATGTGGAAGCAACCAAATTATCCATCAATAGATGAATGGATAAAGAAAATGTGGTACAGATACATACTGGAATATTACTCAGGCATAAAAAAGAAAGAAATCCTGCCATTTGCAACAACATGGGTGTACCTAGAGGGTATTAAATTAAGTGAAATGAGCCAGGCAGAGACAAATACTATATGATTTCACTTATTTGTGGAATATAAAACTGAAACCGAAACAAAATGAACAAAATACCAGTAGGCTCAGAGACACTGAGAAGTGACTGGTGGTTACTATGGGGGAGAGGCTGGAGGGGTGGGAAGGATGAGTGGGATAAAGGGGCGCAAAATCTCTATCATAATATAAGTTGGTCATGGGATGGAAGTGAAGCATGAAGAATATAGTCAATGGTTTTGTAACACTTTCTATGTTGACAGATAGTAACTGTACTATTTGGGGTGAGGATTTAAAAATGTGTGTAACTGTTGAACCACTGTGTTGTATACTTGAAACCAATATCATATTGTATATCAACTTTATTTCAAAATAAAATAAAATAAAATTAGAAAGTATGCTTTGTAAGGTATAATAATATGGCTCTTTACTGACATTACTGCAAATAAGGTATTCTGGATGAGACTTCTAAGTGTTTTTTGTATTAAATGCTTAAGAAGAAAAAAATAAGCAGGTATATACATCCCATTAAACACAACACAAAGAACATAATTTACACTGTTAAGAAATAATTTTTAGTCTCCCTGCACAGTCACCACTACATTTACAAGCTTTAGAGTTGTGTGCTCTAGGGCATAAAGCTGTAAACAGATAAACTCAAAGTCTGCACTATTTCTCCTCCTGTCTCCTCTCTAGTGGTCATTTCCAGTTCTGCCCTTGGTGTTATTAGTTATTTCCAGCTTTAACTGACTCTCCTCATCTTAGCTCCCTCTCCCTACTATTGCTGAGGATTCTGTGCTTTAGGAATCTAAAGAGGAACTTAAGGTTATCAAGGAAAATCAGGAAACAAACTTAGTAAATACTCACCATGAAAACAGGTGGTACATGTTTGTATGTATACACACAGACACGGTACCAAGTTGTGTCTTCTCAATGCCTGTATCACTTCCTTCATTATTATTAAAGAGACATGAACAGAAGACATATAAGGGAAAAGTTTCATGAATTTGATATTATATGAAAAATGAAAGAATGGATTGTGAGATTTGAATTTATGAGATGTTAGGTGAGGTCTAGGTTTTGAGTCAGTAAGTCTTTAATATGGGTCTAAGTTTGGCCTCAAAAGTCTGAATAGATTAGTCGACTGGATCTGATCCCAAATGTCTTCATCTGTAAAAGGGAACTAAAAATAACACCCAGATGCCATAATTTTGAGAGGTTAGTACTTCAAACTATATAAAGTATTATAAACATAATTTATTATTAAATCAAAAAGTTGAGACACAAAGACAGTCTCATATTTCTCACATATTCTCTGTCACACACTCACAGAAAACAATAAGCAGATATAAAATACAAAACAAAAACAAGTCAGTCATTAGTCTCATGAGGGGCATACTGAGTGCTAAAATTCTAATTCCCAAAGAAATAGGGAAAAACCTGTATTAATAAAAGTCTTAAAAGTCATTCATCAAGATTCACTTTCCACTACTGATCAGTTTTCCAATGAAAGAAAAAGATTTAAAGACATGTAGGCTTTTCGATCTGTTTATACCTCAGTTACAAAAGCAATTCTTTCTTCAGCTACTTCCATAAAAACTTCTTAAAACAACAAAAACTAAGCAAAAGCATCTAGAAAACCTCTTGCATAAGAAGCAGAGAAGGGCAGGTTCTGTAAATAGCAAAAAGTTAGGTTCTGATATGAAGGCTGACCCATGGATAGGGCACCAACGACTCTTACTCCAACCGCTCTTCTCTATACTTGATGTTTTTACATAACACCTTACTTTATTCCCTAATTAGTGAGCCTTGGAGGGGAGTTCTTACAAGGGAAGGCACAAAGTGGCATTTGGAAGCGCCAGAGGCAATTCATATATTTCTCTTCTCTTGAGCCAATCATATAGGTAAATAAAGAGAAGAGGGGTATCTGGGGAGGAAAGTCTTAAAAAATAAACTAACTTCAATACTGTACAAATTTATTTTCCCCATTTTCCAGAAATCAGCCTTCTGGTAACTGAAGCCTCCTTTCCCTAAGGGAAATGCTCTTCCCTACTGTCCGTCTGGGTGTTCAGGTTGGATGACTGCAGCCAGAACCAGCCTGTCAGCTCACTGTGTACCCCCGCGCCACCGGGACTGGCTCCCTGGGAAGCAAGTAAGCCCAGTTCAGTCTCTGGAGATTTGACTGGGGGCTTTCATAAGAATGGCTGGGAACAGAAAACCTCCTTTTAGTGGAGATCTACTGGCTGTCTCATCACCATGAGAGAACTTGCATGGAAACACAGTGAGGGCAAAGTCAAGTGTTAGAGAAAATGGGATTCAGTTCTAAGGACCTGGCTTAAGACCATGGCTTGCCTGAAGTCAGGCCTGTATTAGGACTTTTCAGTTATGTGGGCTAATGAATTTCCACTGGTGTTCAAGCCAGTTTGTCAAGTGAATTTTCTGTCACTTGTAACCATATCCTAAGAAAGAAATATGTACCTTCTATTGCCAATTCAATGCTGGGTTTGAGGACTATTAAATAATTAATAGTGCAAATAATATAAAATCATGTAACATTAATTAAATAATGCAAAATCAATCCCAGAAGCACAGAAATAACCACTTAGTCAGCTTTGTCATCCCAGAACCAAGGACATTTCGTCGTGGTTGCCAGCAAAACAAAGATGAAACACCTGAATCGTTTATGATTAAATCTCCAAAGCACCAAATCATCCCTCAGAAACTGCTCTGAGAAATAAACCCGAAGGAAGCTTAACAGTTGAACTCCTGCATGAAATAAGTGTCAATTATACAATAATCCTTCTAATTGCAAAAACTCTACACTTCAACCAGTCACAGTAGTTAACGTTAATAAAAGCATCTGGCCAAAGTCTGATGTTAATTGCCTGTAAGTGAGGGTGAAGCGAGGCAAAAATGAACTAAAACACCATTTCCCCTTAGGAAACAATGATTACTTGGACAGAAGCAAAACTAACCAAAATTTAATTAGAGGATACAGTCAAATTTTGCATTTAATGTACTGGCTTGGAAATCTTCACTTAGGAAGCAGTTATTGCATGAAATTATTCTTTATGGAACACAACTTAGAGCCTGGTAGTGATGCTTCCATTTGCCACGAACACAAATATTTTTACTGAAACAAAGAAAAGGCAGATAGGATGCATTCTGTGGGTGCCTCATAAAAAAAATGCCCTTTCAGATCATGCTAATTAAATCCATGTTGCTGCAGAATTATGCTTCTAAGTCACACTGAAAAAAACAAACTGAGGCAAACAACAAAAAATTGTTTTCCACTGGTTCACCTCAGTTCATAATGTCAAATTTTGCCCATTTAAATATTGTTCAGCGGAAAATCTCCAGGCGGTTCTTAGATACGGCGTTACTATGTATCACTGACAGGTGACATCAAACACACTTTTGAATTATTTCCCAAGTATGCTAGAGTTAACTGTGCCAGGAGGCTACATGCTAGGGAAAAAAACATGTAAAAGGAACACCCACATGAGCATTTACCTTCCACTGCCCTTTTGAAGAACACTTTGCAGCTGCCACAGGTGACTACCCCATAATGACATCCGGAAGCCTCATCCCCACACACCAAACATATTTTGGAAGGTCTTGAGGATCCAGCAGAAACACTTCGTAAAGTAGAGCTGGAAAAAGAAATCAAGATTTACATAAGTACACTGTAATGGCACATTTGACATGCTGTACAGCTTAGCATAAAATTTGTCAATAAGCATGGCTCCATAAATTAATTCAGGATGGCCTGGTCACATGTTATGTGACATAAAAAGTAGGCGTAACCATATCAGTGGAGTAATGCTATTAAGAATTCTGTATAGCAAGCTTTTTTTTCAGTACCAAGAAATGACAAATCATCCCATACAAACTTTTTCTTCCTTTTCCTATTTTTGAGAAAGTTTACCAAAAAATATTATTTGCATTCTAGGTGGGCAGGGAGGAGAAGAATCCTGAGCCAAGTTATCAAGGAAGTATTTTTGGTATCAGAGAGCTATTATAATACTTCTCAGCTCTCTTCACCCAGGCTCAGATTATATATCTCAATTAAGCCAGATAAAAAAACCTCTCCCTTTCCAAAACAACCCACCAATTAAAATATAAAAATTCTTGCCTCTACTGCCAGCAACTCTAGCCTTTCAAGGACCTGTATTTTTTCCATGTTACCTTACACAGGTATGTTTGAATTGCTTCATTCTGCTTGCTAATTTGAAAGGACACAGTCAATACTGAAAAAGAAGCAGCTGTGTATATGGCAAATATCTCCATTGTCTTTCAGGGTAAGAAACTGAAGAGCTCTGGGCAACAGTTTTTTGGGACCACTTTAACACTTTAAGCAACAATCTGTATGAATACTTTAAAAGGGGGATCTTCACAAAATATATATTTCTGTGCTAGTTAATGGCACATCCTGAACAAAATTGTTTTGAATTCTAACAAGGAGTCATAGTTGAGTGACAGATGTGTATTCAGCAAGCAAAGAGGTTGGTTGTTTTCATTCCTAGTCCACATGAATTTATTGAATATCTACCCAGAGGTCCTGTGCAAGGTACTGAGGACATAAATATAAAAACCCAGTTTCTGTCCTCAAAGTTAACTGGGGACATGAACCAAAGTTAATGGGGAACTTCCATATGGTAAGTGCTATGGAATGGGGTAATATGGTAGCATGCTGTAGGTTCAGCCCTCCAGACTGGGAAGGGTGGAATTATACCAGCAGAGAGCACTTTCCGAAAGGTCAGCTGAACTGAGTTTTGAAGCACAATCAGGCAAAAGCCAGAGAAGTGGGGCAGAGGAAGCAGAATGTACCATGGCTTCGAGAAATGTGCGCTGCTCGTTTTCAGGAAACTTTGCATAGATGTGCATGTCCCCACCACCTCCTACTGTCATGGTTTTTGTCTCCATGTAGGACCGCAACTCAAAACATATCAAAAAGCTAGAATGGTTATAGCATGGTGATGATTCCTGTTTTACAAATTAGCTGATAATTTTTTCCAAAAAATGCTCTAAAATGTTTTAACGACACCCTCACCAAAAATAACTGAAGGAACAAACCAGTCAGCTGCTCAGAGCATTGCAGAATGACGGACTTTCTAGAAAATGATGCCTTAAATCAAGGACTGAAATACTGTTTCCCAAAGTTGTTTCTCCTTCTAAGGAAAGCACTCTTTATTATTTTTATTAGTGCCCTTTGACTTCTTTATGGCATTCAGAACATTCCATTTCAGCACCAGTAACTTCTTCAGCATATAAGCCAGTAAAACTCAATCCATATTCCGACTGTCTTACACTTCATAGGGAAATACCAGGACTTCATATACAATCAGAATATGTTAAAATCATCATTAACCTGTAACTGTGTTTTCACAACTACAAGCATACGTGGAATCTGCACTTCACACTTTGGTGAGCCTTGCTCATGGTTGCAAACTTAAGAGACTTGTAAACTTTGGTCTCTGGAACTCTTCTCCAAACTCACTTTCTCAGTGATCTCATCCAGTTTCTTGGCCTTTTAATATTATCAGTATGCCTGGGACTTGCAAATATTTATCTTCAGCCCAAACCCCTCCCTGGAATTTCCAACCCATTTATCCAACCACCTATTTGACGTGTCCCCTTGAGTGATATGCACCTTAAACTTATGTCTGTAACTTTGATGTTTTCCATAACTTTGATTTTTTCCCTGCTCAGAACCTGCTTCTCCGAAGACTTTCTCATCTCAGTTAATGGTGATTCTTAGGAGCTGAATTGTGTCCTCTCCAAAATTCCTATATTGAAGTCCTAGCTCCTAGGTCCTCAGAATGTGACTGTGCTTGGGAATAGTGTCACAGCAGATGTCATTAGTAAAGACGAGGTCACCCTGGAGTAGGGTGGGCAGAAAATCCAATCCAACTGGTGTCCTTATTAAAATGGGGGAATTAGGACATAGACTCATGCACGGGGAGAATTCCAAGTGAAGGTGAGTGCAGAGATGCTTGTACAAGGCAAGGAAACCAAAGATGGCCAGCAGACTACCAGAAACTAGGAGAAAGGCCTGGAAAAGATTCTCTATTCTCTCTCACAGCCTCAGAAGGAACCGACCTTGGCAACCTGTTACTCTAGCCTCCCAGCCTCCGGCACTGTGAGACAATAATTTCTGTTGCTGAAGCCAGCTGGCATGCAGTTCTTTGCTATGGCAGCTCTAGCAATGTGGACTCAGCCCCAGCCCTTTTCTTTCTTCCATAGATGCTTCTAATCGACTATATTCTATTCATTTTACCCTCAGAATACATCCAGATTTAGGTCACTTCCCAAACTTCCTCTTGTACCACTCTGGTCCAAATTCTCAATGCCTCTTTGCTGGGATATGCAAAAGCCTGCTAGCTGTTCTTCCTATTTCTCCTTGCCCCCTTCCTTTCCTGGTAACCACAAAGTCAAAGTTAAAGTCAAGCCCCCGAGAAGTCAAAGCCATCCGTATGGCCACAGGGCAGAGTCTGGCTCTGAGACTTCTCTAACTTCTCCTGCTTGCCCACTCCACTTGAGCATCACTGGCCTCCTTGCTGGCCCTGAAACACACCAGGCATGCTCCTACCTCAGGGCCTTTGCACCTGCTGTCCCTTCTTCACTGAGATCTCTACACAGCTCTCTCCCTCACCTCCTTCAAGGCTTCATCCAAATGTCACTTTCTCTGAGTTAGCCTTTTCTGTCCATGCTACTGAAACATCCTTTTCTCAGAACTCCCTCTTCTGTATTTCTGCTTTTTGTTCCTACCCCATATCATCATCTAACATAACATGTTGCCTATTTCACTTCTTTAACCTGCATATGGTTTGCCTCACCCACACAGAAAGTAAACTCAAAAGGAGTCAGGATTGTCTCCTATTATTTATCACTGTGCTATGTCCCTAGTGCACGGAATAGCCTCTGGTACAGAGGAAGCACCCAACACTTGAATAAATGAGTGATTTCGGATAACTGGAACTTTCATGTTCCTTATAAAACCCACCACATCAGCACTTCTGAAGTCTTACTGTATTCCTTATACTTTATATAAAGGAATGTGATTTCTTAACTGACTTGAGAGTGAAACGTATATAGCAGAACCAGAAGCTGAAGAAAAAGTTTAGCATAAAAAAGATGCACTGTGAAATCTAAATCAAAACAATTTGTTTAATTATAAAATTAAAGTCATCATGAATTATGTTTCATTTTTGTTCACTAACATCTTTTGATGACAGAGCAAATTCGCCTCTGCGCACCTTTCGGCAACCCCCCACTCCTCGGCTTTCTGTGACACTGTACTGAGCTCACTCTCCTAACAATGCGTCCTCTCTTTTTCAGGCTTTTTCTCATTTTCTTCATCAGTATAGATTTTCTTTGGCATCTACCTTTGGCCTTTTTTTTTTCTTATTTCTGTACTCTACTACTTAATGACCTCATCCACTATCGCAGCTCAAACAGCATTAGTGGTGAAAGACTCCCAAATCCATCAAATCTTTATATCCAGCTCCAACCTCTCCCCCACGTTCCAACTTCATGTTTTCACTTCCTTTACATAACCTCTTTGCTTCTATGTTCCATTAACTTCTGGAAGGGAACTGCCAACTGCCAGCCACCCTGGTTCAAACCTTGTACTTCCTGTGAAACCAAATCAGTTGCCAAGTGCTGCGCACTGCGGCCGTGCACACGCTCATGGTGCTTCTCTTCCCTCGGCTGTTCTCTTTGCTCCGCTTCAGGCCCTTGCCGCTTCCCAGGGGTCCTTCCCTAGCGCCATCTCCCCTTCCCCTCCAATTCATTCTACAGTGGCTGACAAATGAATTTTCCTACTAAAGAGTTCTCACTCTATTACTTTCCAGCTTAGAAATCTTCAGTCATTCCACCCAATACCACCATAAATGATAGCCTTAGTAGAGTGTCCGAACCTCCCTCCCTCCTCAACCTCCCCCTGTGGGGCCTCCCACACTGCCTATCCTTGCAGCTTACCGCACACCACCGTCCCCACCATTCACACAGCCCAGCGTTGCCCCTCCCCTGCTCCCACCCCTGGAAGCCCTGCCCATCCTGCAAGGGCTCCTGATGCTCTCCCGGCAGGAAACACCACTCTCCCTCCTGATTCACTTGAGCATTTTGCTAACCCCTCTCCTTCTGCAGCCATCACATCTGTCCTTATGTTAGTGACCTGTGCACTTGCCCTAATCTCTGAGAGCAAAAACCTTGTCCTCTGCATCTCTGTGCTCCCTGCTGCCATTAGTGGCATGACCAAATGAATCGATGAAATCACACTCCTCATCTCATTACAGTAGAACATATATTTCCAAAAGGCGATTTTACTGAAGGCAAACTAATGAGGGCCAAGGTCATAGGTTCAGTTCCCTCATGGTTCATTTAGCTTTGCACAAAGGAAAAAGAAAAAAACATCCAGGGACACAGACTATTCTCAAAAGCTTGGCCAGCTGTCTCACAAACATTTGCATTATTAACACTGAAGACAAGCCACAAAGTGTGGATGGGTCTGGAAGAGTCCATTTCTCTACTGATACCCTGCCATGTGGTTTATCTTTGAAACTGAAACATGGCACATGGTTGGGAGGTTATATATCCAGTTTTAAGAAATACATAGTACATCTTTTAAGGGGGTAAGGGAGACAAAGAGGAGGGGAAATGGAGAGACGAGGAAGGGAGGAAAGGCAGGCGGATTTTGCACTCACTTCTTAGACAATGATTGTCATCAAAATACAAAGCTCATGTAGTGATATCTGAATGTCAGAATCCACCTTTATATTGTAACCTATTTACTAAGCATCTACACAGGATGTAAGCCCCAAACCATAGGGCCAGACCGGCAGGAGCAAAGGCAGAAATAGAGGCTCAATGGGGAGGCCTGGGTTCCAGTGCTAGCAGTCAACTCCTGGTGAAACAGTAGCTAATCATCACAATTTTCACCATAAAAGGTTCAAGGGATGATCTGTAAGTTCCCTTTCAAGATGTTCTTTTAAGATAAAGATAGATATAAAAGATAAATGGGACAGCCTGTCATGATCAAGTTTTATCCAAATTGAATTTCAAGCTCAAGTTAAAGGCAATGTATTACACATCATAAATAAGCATTATTTGATCTGGATCGAGCATAAAAATATCTACATGTAAAAAACTTGCATTTTCTAAAACAGTAATCAAATGGCACTGAAAATTTTTCCTGTACCTAGATGATTGTATCTTTGCTGATGTGGGTTAAAATTTCTGTATAAATGAATACATTAAAATGGTATTCTACCCTCAAATAACTATTTTAATATTGATGAGTTAGGAAAACCTACCCAAGCTGGACATTTTTGGTCTTGGTAATCAAAGAAACATTGTTCACAGAAAGAAGTTTATCATCAATTGACAAAGGTAGGTCACAGGATTTTTATACAAATGTTAAAATATTATAAAGCAGAGATGAGTAAACATTGCAGTATTTCCATTTGTAAAGACAGTGTCTCTCTTAGGGAAACCCAGGTAAGATCCAGGTATATTTTCAGTACCAAATATAATAGCTCTAATGACCCAGTGAAGAGATTGAAGAGATTAATCAAACGTTTATGCTGATTTTAGTGACAACTGGGAGGGGAAATACTAGCCAATCATCAAAAAAACTTATTGGCCTCTTTTCTCCTGAAACAGTTGGATGCTTAGGAAGAAGCCACAAGAGCCTGTGCAAGAAAAAAATTAGTTTTTACTGATCAAAAATTGACTGGAAAAACTGGCTCACTGAGAATCTGTAATGCACCATGCTGGTCCAGGAATTACCATATGTAAAACTACCCTTCCCCATCTTTATAACAATTATGTAACAATACAGCAGTGATTTATCTACTCTTCAGTGACCAGAAATTCTTCATATGAAAAGAATACTTAGTCTCATTTTTTAAACTCATTCACCATGAATTAAACAAACCTATATTTTATACTATCCCTTAATCAGCTATATGCTTCTACCATCACTACCAGCCACTAAAAAGTTTTCTCTGTGTATAATCACTTCAAGTATTCATTCTGCTACCTAGAGCAGGGTGAGAACTCAGAGGACATGTATAAACAATACTTCAATAAACATCTTTATATCAGAATGTGGTGGTGTGTTTAAATCATTCATTAGTTAAGCTATTCATTGAAGGCTTACTTTGGACCCCACTGTGGAGAGAGAGACCATACAGAAGTCAGCAAATAATTTCACATAGTGGGAAGTGCTATGAAGAAAATCACAGCCTGAGACTGGGACAGTGGGGGGAGAGGAAGCTTTAGGAAGGCAGCCTGAGGAGGTGTCCTTGGGGAGATGGAAATGACCAAGGGGCCAGCCCTGTGAAAAGGTCAAGCAAAGGGAAGAACAAGTGCAAAGTCCCTGAGGCAGGAATGGAGGTGACACATTCCAGAGACAGAAAAGAGGGCCATGTGGCTGAAAGGCAGGCAACAAGGAAGAAGGGGAGATGGGAGCTTGTAAGGATGCGAGACCAAGGAAGAAGGCAGAGATGGACCACCTGGGTCTCAAAGGCTGTGCTGATGTGCCTAAGTACCATAGTAGGAATGTGCATACTGAACTGTTTCAGGCACAGGAACATGATCTGATTGACATTTGGCTGTTGCTTGGAGAGTGGAATGCGGGAGTGGGCTGTGTTGGAATTGGGAGACCAGCCAGGGAAGCACCTGCAATTATCCAGGTAGGAGATGATAGTTGGTTGGATTAAGCTTAAATTAGTAAAGACAGTGAGAAGTGGCTTAAAAAAAAACATAGTGTCAACAGAAATTGCAGAAAATGTGGATGGTGGTGCCATTAATATGTAAGACTGGGATGAAAAGCAGGTTGGTAGTTAGGGGGAGTTTGTTTTGGACCTGGCAGTGGTAGAACAGGGTCAGTAGGGGATGTTCCTATTCTGTAAATAATATAATAACAAGTAATATTGAATGACAGTCTACCCACAGGGAAAACTGAAAACAATATATATCAGGTTTACTTAACCTTTCTGGGCCAGTTTCCTTATCTGTAAAGTAGTGATAATAAAGGTTCTACCTTACAGAGTTGTTATAGATTAAATTATTCAGTATATGTAAGAGCATATAGAACAATGTTGACACATTCAATGTTATTTAAATTCTGGCTGTTATTAATCAGTATTACTGTTGAATCTTTCTTAACAGTGACTACCATATTAGAAAAATGACAAGCTATTAATATTGGTAATATTTAAATATGCTTGTATTAACATTGGTAAGCAGAAGAAAAGGTTTTTAAAAATACACTATAAAACAGTGGAACTATAATAGCCATATTATTTATTGTACAGGCATGGATTTGACTATTTCTTATAAGAATTCTGGTTCTTCAGGTGTCTGTAGCATGTAGGTTAGGAACAGCCACATTAGACTGTTAGGATAAACAATCACTGAGATTCAAATATATACTATTTTATTTAAAGAATGCTACACTTGAGCATAAGAATCTGAAAAACACTCAATATAAATCAACCTTTAAAAATTCAACTGGTTACTAAAATCCTTATTTTTGCCTACACATAAAACATGCAAAAAAAAAAAACTTTTTGCTATTTCCTTTTGTTTTGATAAGGATATATGTTAAGTCAATGATATTTAACCTGAGAGATCTCATCCTAATTTTCTCATTTTTAGAGGGCATATTTGGGAGTGAAACTTGTGGTATTTTCTTTTATAGTGTTATCTTTGATGCTAAATAAATCATTAATGTTTTGGAGGACAATTCATCCCTAATAAGGTTCATCCTCTTATGCCATGATTCATAATGTACCACAGATAGGAATTAAGGAATCAGTACACATCTTACAATCTCAGCTGTGTGAATAAAGTTACGAAGCTACTCGATGCAGAAAATTCAAGGGCATAACTACCTTGGAAAATAAAATTTAAACACAGCAATATCTGATTAATCTTTTCCAATTTCCTTTTTGTTTGTTTTAATGATAGTTTATACTATTAATAACATTTATTAGAGTGGTTGTGTTTAATGAGATAGATATTTTCTACATTCTAAATTTTATTTACATGAATGCAACTTGCCCATTAAAGTCCTACAATTACAATCAAGACAACATAGCTTCAGTACAGGTGAAACGTATCCTGACACAAATCTAAAAGAAAAAAACAAGGTAGGAATGCTTTCTATTCCTACCTTTTCCTTAGTCTAACAAAGACTGAAGCCCACACTAGCATACATAGAATTTGATTATAAAAATAAGGATCTATGTTAGGAGGACATTCCAGTAACTTCCCCCTAAACTATGGCTAGACAAATTAGCATTGATCAAAATACACGAAAAATATTTTTTGAAATTTTACATTTAAATATTTAAATCTAGATTAAAATGTATTTTCTAATGAAACAAATACTCAAATGTAATTATTGGCCACTGTATTATTAATGAGTCATTTTAATCAAATGATTTTTACAAAACACAAGCTATGTGAAAGCCCTTCTGGGATTACAACGATAACAAACGGCATTTACTCTCAGTCAGTTTATAATCGAGTAGGGTAGATAAAACTTGGTGATTGGTAAATATTAAAGTCACTATGTGATAAAGAGTCATCCATAGCTTAAAAACAAATCAGAATTCAAAAAGAATCTAATAACTCATAGCTGGGTTGAAGGGAATCTGTTTCACAAAGGAATGGGTGAGGTCAAAATGAGCTGGACCAAAAGTCCAGATAATGGCAGAGGGCACTGGGATTCAGAACTCAGCGAGCTACGTTCCTAGACACAAGCATGAAAACGGCCCACATCGTGGAGGGTCTCTAACACCAGATTAAGTAGTTAGAGATGATCCTAGGGCAACGAGTTGAAATATCTGGTAGACAACTGAAAACAAGGCATGGACAATGAAGAAAGATGGGTACAAAAATCTACCATTTTAAACAACATAAAGTGATTATGAGTTTTAATATACACAACACAGACAATAAAACAAAGAGGTCTGATGAACTAGAAAAGTAAGGACCACTTATTTTCAGCACAAGCAGAAAAAACAAGTTCAACAAGAGAAAGGTTGGAATGTAACTTAAAAAGATAGGTTATTCTTAGACAGCAAGGACTCTAGATTTCATTCATGAACAATGAGCTCACCCAGGGAAAAGTTGAAATAAGGAGGAAAGAAGGTCATGAATGGAAATCTACAGAAAACTGACATTTCTGGTTAGGCAGGGAAAGAAGAACCTGCTAACAAACCTGAGGGAGAAAAAACAAAGAAGCAGGAGGGAAAGATAACAGAGCCTTTGGATGGAAAGAGGTGAGCATCAATGGGAGATCAACTGTGTCAAATGCCCCCAAGCGGACAACGTATGGTTGACCATTAGGATGCATCATCACTGACAACATTGCCCTTGCTGTCATTTTTATGGCCATTTCATGCATATATAATCCATATTGAAGTGAAAGGACTCCATATATTTTCAATTAAAGATTCCCATATTCAGGGAAATTGTCTTTGTCATGAAACTATACCTGGTAGTATAATACACTTGAGCACATGCAGAGTTTCTAAAAAGATCTAACATCGAATCATTTCCTGAAACTACTGAGCATGTAGATGCCAATCAGTGGTTACTAAGACAGTGACCAAATGTATGTTTTGACAAAATACCTCCACATTTTATGTTGCTTCATCAATCACTGGCATATGTGAATGTGTTTATGTACATGGTAAGTTAGTTATTTAGAATCCTGGGGACAGGAACCATGAACTTACACATCACCTGTGGCTCAGTACTTTACAAAGCATGTTTTAAGGAGATTACCTCTAAATGCTTTCTTGAGTGTATAAAGTAGATTTGAAGGAGATTATTATAATATGTGTGCTTGAGTGTTCTTTTTACAGTAACCTTGGTTTTGAAATGTACTATATATATAACATGATTTAACTTTTCCCGCTGAATGACTACCCTTTTGTTAAGATGCGGACATAGATGCTCATCTAGATGGCATGAGACACTGAGCACTAATAGGTAGTGGACCTAGCTCTGGACCTTGAACCTGAATTTTCAGAAGATACTGATTTCAATGTGCTTTTTACCATATTTTCAAGAAGTTGATGTAAAACATACTTTATCTTGGCCTTTCTGAGCAATAGAACATGGCCTCTTTCTATAAATTTAATTATTAAGTCAAAGCTCCAAATGACCTTTACCCCAAGTGGTTATTCTTGTATTCTAGAAATAACCATTTTCATTGCTACTGGTATTACCCTCAGTCCCCAACTCAGTTCAACTATTACTGTGGCTATGCAGAACTCATACATAAGATCACAGGGGCTTCTTTATCAACTCACACCCTACATTTTACTTGCTATATATTATATATATTAAGTTTTTTCATGTAGGATAAAGGGATAACCTTCATTATTTCAATAACTTCCATATGATAGGTTTAGAGAAGCTTATTTCAAAATCCATAATGATTTAATAACAATTAATGACTATGTCATAGTACTAATGCCATCTTTACTTCAAATCTACTCAGTAGCTGACTTTGAGCAATTACCACTCCTCAAAAATATTAAAAACAGTCTCAACATCAAAAGTCCTAAAGAATGCTTATATTAATGGGATTACATAAATTCATTCTTTAAAATTTCAGTTTCTGAATCATCAATGAGGTTGAGAGTTAGAAAAGAATTGCAAAAAAATTCCAAGTAATAAGCTTATTTTCTTAAGGTTAATTCTGTAATTGTGAAATAACATCACTGATTTTAGGTTAGCTTCACACTCTTGAAATGATCTTCCCATAAAGGTATAAGGAATCTATCAGAAAACAAAATCTTTCCCATTCAACTATTAGCTTATCACAGGTAAAATGCATGTCCTCTTTCAAAGCACTAATGACTTTTTTTAGTCACCAAGGGTCTACTGTATGGGAGCTTATAGTGTAGCTATACACAAAACTGGGCAACCGTGTCCTTCCTCCATTTAAAGGCAGTGTGCCTTGTACCAGCTCCTGCTGAGAGGTATCACATCACCCAGAAGAATAGTTTTGTTAGCATCGCCAAATGCTACTCAGGGCTGGACCTGCCTCACTGGTAAGCTTTGAAAATAAGGCATGTATGCATTCACCCATCGATGAGAACACACGTGTACACGCAAACACGCACGTGACAGTCTCCCGCAGTGTCATGATTTGCTGCTCCTCGGGGAGTTTTCATTAAGAATTCTCATGGAGGAAGGTAGCAGAGGCTTTCGGTAGGTGCAGCCATAGGGTACCAGTCAGTAAGTTTAGGTGACCGAGCCTGCAGAGAAACTCAGAGGCACCCCTTTTGCGTCATCCGATGCCCCGCAGGGCTGACGAATCAATGCCTTACTGTTGCAACAACAGCTGCCTGTGCTCACCTTTAAGTTCCCTACCGAGCTCCCTTTTTATAATCTCCGACTTAAGTACCGTTTGTAGGCTGAAGCCATAGGGAACTGTTTTTTCAGTCATTTTTGACCTGCAAAATTAAAAATTTCTTATTGTTCCATATAAGACACTTCTGGCCTCTGTCTTTAATGTTATGACCAGGTTCTGCCATAGGATAGAATTTCCAATTCAATAAAACGGTCACTTACTCTCATGTGAGTAGTAGCGCTCTACTATGCATGGTGGTCTCAGGCCTTCATGGAGCCCCCTGAAGTGCCGGGGTTGGGGGGAGTGAGACATTTGTCTCCGACCCCCCGACTGCAGAGCTCCTTTCCCTTTCAGCACCACAGTCTCTACCAGTTTGGGCTCTACCAGTTTTGAAAAATTGTTGTCATATATTATGGTTCATTTTTTCTGGTCAATTTCATTACTTCTGCTTTTAAGTGAAAATGTTCGTTTTTTTAAAGAAATGATTTTAATTAACCAAACTGCTTATTTCCTGACTTCGTACAAATAGAACAACGATAGAATCCTGAATACTTTCTGTGGGTCTTTGTTTCTCTTAGGGTTTGAAGTTTGGAGCTGTTTCTTTGATTTCCTCCCTCCAAAAATACATGGAGCCTAATGTTTGGGCTAGTGGAGACGTCTGCACACACGCAGGCGGACACACAGCCCCTGAGCCAGGACTGCTCCATGTGGCCAACACAGGGTATGTAAAAGTGCAGTATTCACTTATTTCTACCAATTATTAGCTACCATCTTTTCAAGATATCTTGTACCCTACCCTTACTCTGAAGGAAAAATCAAGAAAAAAAAATCCACCCAATAGCCTGTCTCTTCCTTCCCTTTCTCTTCTCATCTCTGTTCCCCTTGCTCCTGCTCCAGCCCCAATCTCATACCTATTTTGGCTTTGAGAAAAAAGCTGCCACTATTATCAGAGGTGTGTGTATATTTGGTTGTTATGGGAGCAGACATTAAAATTATTTAAATACTTAAATTAAAAGGACCATTTAAATACTTGCGAGTAGTTGTAGTGGAACAAGGAAGCCCTAATTAGGGCCCACCTTTTTCTAACTAGTCCACTTGGCCTTCCTTCCTCACCTTATGTATCTCTATTGCTATTTTGGTCCCTATTAAGGAATAGGGATAGTTACCTACAAATCTCTTTCCAAGCCTATAGGTTGTGTGCTATCAACAATCAGCAGGTGCTGAAACGCCTCTCTTCATTTACTTAAAACCATTACCGAGCACCTACTATATGCCAGGCATTGTTCTAAGTCTCTGACAGGTGTCAGCTAACAAAATACCCTAAAATCCTGACTTTTGGAGATCCTATTCTAGTGCTGGGATGGGGGCAGAGTCAAATATCTACTGGAAAGTAAAGGAATATTAACATATATATTAACCTCTGAAAAAATTTTATATTATTCCCCTCACTCTTACAAAAATATATCAAGCCTGCTTAAAATAGCCCTTCCTCAAAGCAAGAGAACAACAAAATGAAAGTTCTAGATACAGTTAACTCAATGTGACTTCTATTTCTTATAAATGAGAGGAGAATCACAGAGATTTAAGAGAGTGCTCCCAAGAGTACTGAATTAGAATTAGAATTTTAATATGTACGTCTATCGCTTAGCACTGTGTGTGTGCATGTGTGTGAATACCCATGGAATTTATTTAAGTAAATGTGCCAGTCTTTTCTTACTTTCTATAAGATGTGGTTGTCCTTCAAATAAAAAGGTATTCATATTTTTACTTCTGGCTTTAATGCTTGATTTCATTAGCTTCTAAGGTTGCAAAAACCTGTACTTCTAGAAGACAACTGTTAACTCACACCAAAATAACGTTTAAAAAAATGATTTCCCTAAAGAGCACATTGTTGAGTGGCCAGAGCTCCACTGTAGTTTGTGAAACAAAGAAAAAGATTCCAGTGTACCTATAAATAGTGGTGAAAGATGTTAAGGAAGTTGAAGAACATTCCTTCAACTCCAAGAAGGCAAGCAGCAGTGTGGAAGTCACTTAGATCTATCTTGCTTCAAAATGTCTCCTTGCCACACACTGCTGCCTGAAGAAACAGGATGGTCATCCACTACCACAAGCCAACCTTCCAAAGGTATGAGGGAGCCTGGCCTTTCTCTTTCTATTTCATTGTACAGAAATACCTAAAATAAGAGTTAGCGCGACCTCCTATGCTTAATTTCAGTGCCAGAGAACTAGGGCTCCTAGATGTCCTGACTTGATTACAAGGACATGGCACATGTCCTCTGTTAAAATTGTGCCGTCAACACTTGTTAGCAAAAAAATTTTCAAATCTGTATCAACACTCTCTTTCTAGTGTTTGGAACAATGTGTATGCTCTATGCACTCTCTGGCAGAGAGGGATGAATTATAAAATATTTTCAAAGATAAGGAACATAACACAAATGTGCATATATACTTGTATTTCTCTCTGGGCAAATGTTACCCTGCTTTAGAGACGGTGGTCATCAACATATATATTTATATTTTTAATACAGTTAAATAATGTTTAGGAATCAGGATGGCATCTTGGCCTATTAATTTAGTAAAATTTTGCTCCAACTGATAATATCATTTTCAAAGGCCCAGAAAAGAAAAAGGAGTCAGCACTCGGGATGCTGTGCTGTCATCCCAGCACAATGGGTCACAGGGACAGGAGGCTACTCTGAAAAGCCAATGCAGACACTTGAGAGGCGTCACAGGGATGGGCCAAGAAGGTGGTCAGGAAGTCAAGAGAGAAGAAGGCAAGGCAGAGAAGGCACATGGGAGAAGCGCTGGACCACCAGCCTGGGCCAGTGAGCACAGGGATGCCTGAAGTCATGAGGAAGGCAAGATTCCAAGTGTGCACAGCCCTCAGACACCAGGTAACAGACCTCAGATATCAGAGCTCCGGAGAAAGGGGCGAGGTGACGGGCCCAGGCTGGGTGGAGCTGGGGACAGAGACGACAGAGCCAACAGCGCTGGGGGCAGATAAACTGAAGCTCGTCTCACCAAGCAGCCCCTGTGTTCAGCCCAGAACATGTCACACACAGTGAAAAACAGGCCGGCACATTCAGTAGGGAATAGGAAGCCAGTTCACGGGAAGAAAGGAAAGTTAATGCGCCGCATAAGAAAGGAAAGGGAGAACAATAAACCTTTTTAAAAAACAGGTACCCAACTGTAATGGGGTTTGTAGGGGGGGGACTTGGCAATGGGGGGAGTCTAGTAAACATAATGTTGCTCATGTAATTGTAGATTAATGATACCAAAAAACCCCCAAAAAACAAAAAACAGGTACCCAGGGCAGCATAAACTTTCCAAATATGGTGTTTTAGGAGAGCTGCTGTTAACAGATGGGATTCAGAGAGACAAACAGCAGCTTGTTGGAGTCCTAAAACGGTGGATACACACAAGTTTAGTCAGAAAAGTTACCTAAAAATGGCAGGAATTTCCAAGGAAATTCTGTTTCTTTTTTCTTTCCTATTTCCAAGGAAGAAACAGGAAAATAGTGGTAAAAATAAATTGGTGATAGAAGGAAAATAATTCTGAAGTCTGTATTTAAGTCTACTATTTTATCTTCTGGGCAGAGAAGACTATTATTAAGTGAAATAATTACAGCCACATTAAATAGAAAGGTCATTAGAAAGTGGTAAAAAATTAAGGGTAGGACAGAGGAGTTGTTAGAAGGAAGAATTATCTACTGTATGTTTGTTAAAGTAAGAAAATAATTTGTTAAGGTCAAAAATTAAGCTAAAAATTTTTGTTTACTTTCCAAAATTTAAATTATGTAAGTAAAGAAGAGTTTATAAGGAATGCAATTTCCTATGAAGTTAATAAAATTAACCTTATATTATAAACCATATAAAAATAGGAAGTATGGTAAAAATAAGTAATATTGCCATATGGAATTAATACAACTAATTGGGAAAAAACCTGGAGTTTCTCAGATTCAACAGGTAACAAGCAATTCTGAAAAAATGTCTAATTTAATTTACAGTTCCTGAGATATGGAAAAGTATTTCAACTATAGGCTTATTTAAATAAACACATTATGTGTAACATACAATGTGACCACAATAAAATGGGATTTGTTTTATGAAATTTTGTATACTATTTGAATATTATTCATAAACCCCTTTTTTCTTTAAAACTAGTATTTAAAAAATAATTAAATTGCCATATGCAATTAATACAACTTATTAGAAAAAAACCTGGAGTTTCTCAGATTCAACAGGTAATAAGCAATTCTGAAAAAATGTCTAATTTAATTTACAGTTCCTGAGATATGGAAAAGTATTTCAACGTAGGCTTATTTAAATAAACACATTATGTGCAACAGAAAGTGTGACCACAATAAAATGGGATTTGTTTTATGAAATTTTGTATACTATTTGAATATTATTCATAAACCCCTTTTTCTTTAAAACTAGTGTTTAAAAAATCACTCTACAATATTCAGGGTATACTAAATGGAAGACTTTTAGCTGACTCAGAACCTTAGAATTCTTACTAGGAACATGTTATGAGAGCCTTAAAATGCTTGGCCTGAGAAAGTTTCCTGGAGTGGGGAATGGGAGGGCATGTGCCAGGCAGGGGTGCCACAGGAAAGAGGTACTACTTTGCTGATGATTTTCTATTAACTACTGGGTTTCTGTATACTAATTAGTAAGTGAAGGTTCTGATTAATTTGGATATATTTAACTGTGGTTTTGGGGAGTGTTTTTTAATACAACTCTGATGCAATGGGTCTTAATTTGTATTTTGTGGTCTTGAGGTAAACCCAGGATATAGTAATAAAAGACCAAAGAAAGGAGTTTGAGCACAGCAAGTGAGATGAATAAAAGTTAAAAGAGTTTATATAAGAATTAAGCAAATAATGTGGTAACAATAATACAAGAACAGGGATTTCTTCTTTCTAATGTTAGGTGCAGCCCCAGCAAGCCTTACCCAAAAAACTAGGTGAAAGACTACAGTCTGGTAACAACAGTTCCATAAAAGTGTTTGCTCCCCAAGTGCAGTTGGATGAAAACAGATGAGTCCAGACAGCCTCCCTTCCCCAGTTACTCATTGCTGTTCCTAGAAACAAATGTCAATCACTCAAAATTTCCTATTGTTTGTTCAAGAGAAACTTGGGGTTGACATGTCATAGAGGTGTAAGGGAAGGCCACAGTCTTGTTACTTTTCTTTTACTTCATGAGATATTTTAGGAAGGTATAACACTAGTGCCAGGGCCCAGTGATAAATTTCTCTTTTATAAAGCTTCAAGAATACTGACAGCTGTCTTTTACTCTCGTCAAATAACTAAGTACGTTTCTTTGCACATCATTTCAAGCAAGATTAACACTCAACATAACTTACTGTGTGTTGAGTGACTTGATAATACCATTTAATAATACTGTTTTCACTTGATCTTTAGAAGCAAAGTTTCAGTTTATAAAAGGAATCCAAACGTTTGTAAATGCCACCTTCTGTACTATAGTTTCAAAGATCAAACGTTTTAGGGGAATGAGATAAATGGTAGGAACTTGAAGATCAGCATTATTTTTTTGATAAATATTAGCACAAATCCTGCAAAATGGAGTATTTTCATAAATAAAAACTTAAATCTCAGCTCTAAAAAACTTTTCCATCTGTCTAGTTTGTAAGGCTAAGCAAGACACTGAGTACCCCAAGAAGACATTTAAAAACTACTGAAACAATACGAATCATTGCTGTACAGAAAATAATACGCTCTGGAATTTTCACGGCTACCGGTCAGCCTCACAGGCATATGAAGTACTGTGCGATTTTTTAACAGTCTAATAAACCATTGAAATCTTGAACAAATTAATCTACATCAAAATTATATGTGTTCTCTTATTTATGCTGTAAAGTTCAAGTGAATAACAGGAAATAAAAGTTTACAAATGCTGCCTGAATTTAAAATATTCCGCACCTCTGGAAGGCTGCTCCCATTATCCCTTCCGCACCCCAGCACTCATGCCAGAAATCCTGCTAGTTTTGTGGCCGTGGCTTCACTAGCCATACTAGCCATCAGCACCCAAAGCCAACTACAAATGGCCAAGACTTGCGAAGGCAGGAGGCGGCTGCGCACCTGTAGGACCTACTGAAAGGAAAGCCCCACCTCTCAGGCACCATGTGAGTTACCATCCTGGGGGCCAAGGGTGTGTGTGCACCCTCACGGAAAGGAACCCAGATTCCTAGCACCCCAAGATGGAACACTGTGCCATGAATAACATTATTTACTGAAGAATCTATCTTTAAGGAAGTATTTCAAAGGACTTCCCAAGTTTTGAAGCACAAGTTATTTTGTAAGGAGAAGAGGAGCTTGCATTCAGGTTTGCTAAATGATGTGTAAGACTTTCGAGGGCCCTAGTCTGATTACATATGATAACTTGGAAAGACCAAATATGAACATATGACCATATATACATAATGACGTATTTTTTTAAGTTTTGGATAATGTCAGTTCTTCTCTCCTTCCCTCCCTCCAACCCCCCACCTCATAGTCTTCACCTCTCAAGAAAGCTCAATTTTTCTTACCATTTTGTCAGGAAATACCTCCTTAACACACTTTATCTGGTGAAAAATACACTGGGTTCTTAAACTTAAACTACATGTATACACACATACATAACATAGGCAGACCATTATGTTTCACACTACTTCATGAAAGGGCAAAGTATGTACTCTTTAACTAAAATGAGAACTATTCACTTTTTTTTTTTTTTGGTAATATGCTGGCTTTGAAACCCATCTTGAACCCAAGTACTGTCAAAGGAAAAAAAAATCGAGACTGATTTCTTGGCTTGCAAAATAGCTCAATTTCACTCTAACATGTTGGTGGAAAAATTTCAGAAATTGTTATTCCAAAGTAAAATAATAAGTAATTAAACTAGACCAAACCTTGGTGGAGGGAACAACTCTAAGTGAGAATAATCTTTAATTCCTTTTCTTCCTGTTATTGGAAGTTCTGGAACTATCAAGAATATGCATTTTATGCCAGGCTTATGGAAAGAGGAAACAACACACTCTAAAAACTCATGACTAACAATTCAAAAATAAAATATGAGCAAAGCCGAGCCTTCAAACTTCTAGCTCAGGGTATAAACAAGAAGGGTTCCGAGTCTTTACAAAAAGTTGTGTATATGTTTCACAATTTTGGGTATAAAATGTACCTATTATCTTTGATGTAGGATGAACTAGAAATTTAGCTTGAATCAAATCAAGCATTGTATTCATTCCTTAGTATTTGCAAAGTTCTGAGAAACAGAACTTTGTTTGCTATGGTGTGTATCTAGGTCATTTTAGCTGGCTTCACACTGACAAAAATATCTTATTTTTACCTTAAAATAATCTGTTTACATCAGGAAAAATGAAAACTTAATAATAATAGATAAGCTTATCATTTAACAGGATTCCACTGAGTTGCTACGGGGAGAATAAATGTAGTTTTCAGCAAATGTTCAAAGAAATTTTAAGCATAATACATCCTCACAATTTTTCTAAAGTGCAATCTTTGCTAACTACTATCTGAGTTAACATGATCCTATTTCCCTGGAGAAATAAAGGTGACTCATTCTGAAATTTTTCCATTTATAAATACAGTTACTGTTCACTTAGAAGGGTTAACATGGAAAGAAAGTTATGAGCAATACCGAAAACAATGTCAGTTATAGTAAAGAAAACTCCAGTGAACTTAGAAAAAAACAAGAATGGGAACAGAGCTTAGTATAACAATTAATAGAACTGACTCTGTCTTAGAGCATATATATGCATAGGACATTTTCTCAGGTAAGCCCTCTTTAAGGTAAGGAAAACATTTATATGTGTATTCATTTCCCTTTTATGGGAATTTTTGCCGATTTTTGATTGTTAAAAGAGAAGGAGAAGCTAGCTGGGGAAAGTATGAGCAGAAAGAGCAATGGAGGCCTAGGCCACCTGGGCTCCCTGGCCCAGAGCTGCGGGCATCTGGGGGAGCTACTTCCTTGAGAACCCCACTAAGAGCCTGTCTCTCCCTCAGCTCCCATTCTTGCTCTCCCACTCGCTGAAATTAAGCTGTCGTGGCTATGACCTCTGCTCTTTTTTCTTTTATCCCCTTGTTTAATTACAATCCCAAAAGGAGAGGAGACAGACCGTGATATTAGCCAGTAAGCTCCAGGGGAAAAAAGTGGGTGAAAGATGAGATAACACGCTTTTTTATTTTCCTCTATAAAATGAGTGCCTGTGGTTACACACAAATGCAGGGCTAACAGAACTGTAGTTAATTATATTTAATTGAAACAAAAGCTTCAATTCATTCAAACATAATTGCACACGTTTTATGGCTCTATGTATTATAGTGACTCTGGTGTCCTTTCCTAAATAAAAAAATGAGTACTTCATGTACATTGATATACTCTCAATCATTACCAAATATTTTTATTTATATTTTCTCCTTTACAATTAAAAAAATTCAATTGCAAAAAAAATATTCATGTATTTTAAAACTTTAAAAAGCAGTGTTTCCTAAGATATGTCCTATACTCTAAGCTTTGTCAATTTAGGTTCCAATCTTTGCCCTAGGTTCCACTGCTTCTTTCTGCCTTATGCTTTACAAAGAGATCTGGTTCAATGTTAACATTCTCTGCACTTTCATTTCTTACACTCTTTACACCTCTCAAGTCAGTCTAACAAATATTCAGTGCATATCTATGCTATGCAGGGGATCATGCTAAATGCTTTGGGAGAAATAAAGAAGATTCCTATCCCTTCAGGGAACTAATTGGGAAGCATGAATACATGTAAAGACAGCCATATATCATATTTATTAATGCAATAACATATTAGAAATATTGTCATGGAAACAAAATAGGAAGCAATTAGTTCATTTTAGAGGCAGTAATACTTCAGGTGGGCCTTGAAGCATAGGTCAGATTTTACCCCTAAAAGTTTCCATCAGCTCTTCTGCATTTCTCTTACATATTGTTTGTTTGCTACATGGTAGGTTCTGACAACAAGTTAATAATAAACAACCATTTTATGTGAAAGCAAAACTAAAAGGAAATTTGTTCAAGATAAATACTCAAGGAAGCCTAGCATATCCTACAGTGTCAGAGGACATGCAGTAGGGATAAAAGTAGAGGAGTCAAACAGACTATTGCTTCAACTCAGCAAGGTGGTAGAAGACAGAGAGGATGGTGACCAAATCCCTTCTCGGAAGAAGCTACGAGACAAGAAGACAGACACGACATGAGTGTGTGCGTGTCTATGCATGTCCGGGTGCAGGTACTCAAAGGGACAGAATTCCAAGATATTACCTAAAACTCATTTTGCAAGAGTGGTCATGAGGGAAGGAAAATAAAAGTCAAGGAAAGGCAGGGGTGGGTAGAAAAACCGAGAAGCAAAGAAGAGATACAAGGGGACAAAGAAGAGATACAGTAATAGAAGGTGCAGGATTTTTCAGACGGAGAAGAGAGACAAAGGGAATGGCCCGAAAGGATGAGCACTGGAGGACTTTGCAGGGAAAATGAGGACTAGGAGACAATGAAGAAGTGAGACATGAGCTTAGAAGGATAAGGAAGGAAACAGAGCTGAGAGGGGGAAAAAAAATCACATTTAACAAACCACAGGGAAAAGTATTTTAAAATATCCTATGTGCTACAAGTGCAGACATATATAGCACTTCAAAGAAGTAAATAATCAGGATAATTGGGTCATTGTAAAGACAGGATGAAGCATGTGAAGAGACAAGATCATTTTAAGTAAAAATTAAAATAATCTTGTTTAAGAGCATGGTCATGTTACTAAGCTTAGCCATTACACATAATTGAGAGGATCAGAAAAATATAAGCACCACAGATGAGTCTTACTTCTGTTGAAATTATAACATTACAAGATTGATGAGGTTTTTCAAAAGAATATTAAACTTTTAAATAAATGATACCAGGTTTATAACTCTTAGGATATATACATGGTATTTCCTCCATGCAAGGGATATTTGCGTACAGAAATCATTGATAAGGGAACAAGAGCAACACTAATTCCAAGAACTCTGTTTTTCCCATTGTGATTGCCGCTGACCATCATTCTAAGAATTGTGAAAGACTATCAAGAAATTTAAGTACTAACAACCTTAGATTTGGATGACTGTTGTTTTTCAGTTGAATTGCATTTATAGTCATACATTCAGTTCCCATCTACCTGTTTTTTCAAAAGCAATTGGCAAAAGAGACTTGAAATTCTTCTTTCCATTTTCAGAATATGGCAAGAAAAAAAATTCTAAACATTGTACAAGCTGTACAATAAAAACTAGCAACTTATAATTCTATTCATGGTTAATTCATAACTGCTACTTAGATAACAAATAACTTAGTTCATTAATTCATATTTGATTACATCAGTTTCTGGTAAATAATTACTCGATTTTTAACAGTAGTAACACCAGAAATTCAAGAGTACATGAGTCCCTTGAACATGAACCCCTTCACGTCACATATGAGACAACTGAGGTTGAGGATTCTTACCAGCCCATCTCTACCCATGAGAGCAATTGCTACTTCCAAGGTGTTCCCATACTAATTAAATTCACTTCAGGAAATATTTCATTGACTTTCTACCATGTACTGAGAGACAGGCTGTAAAGAAGAATGGGACAGTAGTAAAGAAATGGGACCCTGAAGGAGTGCCAGGAGGACTCAGTGTACTTTCATTCATTCATTCCTCTGGGTTACTGTCTGCACACATTTGTATCTACCATAAGCCTATCAACTCCTTGAGAGTAGAGGGCTCACCTTCTAATCTCTGAGTCCCCAGCAAAAAGTCTGACAAATATTAATGTCATTACATGGTTGCTGACATAAATACTTGAATCAGTGAACTGAAGGGCAGATGAACATGTCTAAGTTTTCACAGATAGCTCACAGCATAACCAAGTTGGAGTACTGACCAGAGATCTTTACTCTTTCCTAGAGAAATAATAGACTTGTTTCTTTTTGCAGCAAGTCAGGTAAGTGAATAAATACATTCAGGTTATTTATGGCAAGGATTCCTGCTAGTCCATATTGCTGTCAAGAATCTTACCGTGACAGCAGTCTGACCAGCAAGGAAGGTAAAAGGATCCATGGCTTTTTATCTTGTGAGCCAAGCTTTATTTGACGCTGACATGCAGAGCTCCAGTGAGAGCTTTCTGCCATCAGATGGCACAGTGGCCCAGGGCACTATAATCCCAGGCTACCGTCCAAGCCTCTGACCTTCAAGGGGAGGAGGAAGGAAATTACCATGTGCTGAACCTAAGAGGACTGAGGGGCCAGACAGAGGCTTTGCATGCATTCTTCTATGCAGTTCTGCAAACAAGGCTTCCTGCAAATTATTGATCACATTTCATGGATGAGAAACTCAGGCCCAGCAAAAGCAAAACATAACTACCTTTTGGTTACAGAGCAGGGACATGGCAGAGGCACATTTGAGCCCAGGTTAGTAAAACTCAGCAGCCAATCTGCTTTCCATCCCTCTGGATTATACAACACACAGTGCATTTCCAGAGCCCAGGTGTCCTGACCGGAGCTGCAGCAGCTCTGAGAGTCTGACTCTACAATTGTTAGGGGTACACATCAAACCAAAACGCTGAACCAAGGATGTCCGAGGATACCAGGACCCAGAATATTTTACCAAGGAAGTTGTTTTCTCATGTTGCAACCTGTATTGTGGAATGGATGCTTTAAAAAAATGCTCAGGGCTTCCTGATCCATAACCTGTGTTATGGAAGACAAAGTGAAACCGACTCTGCTAAAAAGGCGGATGAAGTCGCACCAATTCCAGTGGTGCCGAGAAGAGAAGCAAGAAGCCTGGTTTACAGAAAAGGCAAGAGTGGAAGCCTCCTTCATCTTTTGAAATAAAAAAACACTCCCTCCATGGGCACAGACTACAGCTGCTTACTGTCCCCCTCACGTGGCAATAAGGCAAGGTAACTTCAGTCACAGTCAACTGCAGTTACCTTAAAGAGGTTGATGCAATCTTGCACAACTTCTGTGGATCTATTTCACACATATGGTGTGTTAAAAAATGCATTCATCTTTCAGAGAAGTTATTCTAGAGGAAAAATATTTTGTTTTATTAACATTTATTAATAAAAGCTAATACTTTATTCAAGGAATGATTTTACAGTATTTAAAAATGACTAAAACAAACAAAATTTTACACATCATTTGTTTTATAATTAACCTATGAACAGAAATGGGAAGCAAGTATTAAATAGGAATAATTGGAAAATTTTTGCTTCATCTGAAGTGACATTGCCAGATAAGTCTGGGGGTGTGGCACAAATCATTCTGTTATTCAACTTTCTACCAGCAGTTCAAACGCTACAAAAAAAGACCACAATGAATAGGAATATAATTTTCTTGAGATATGCTGAACTGTTAAGACATTACAACATTATGAAACCAGTTGATTATAGTAACAGAGCAAACCAGGAATCACTTTTAAAAAAACTTAGCTTTTAAGTCTCTTTCTGCTATCTTCTGGGGTATTTTTATTCAACTGCTCATGAATGTAAAGGTCTGTCAAAATCAGGTTGTACAGAGCTGAGGAAACGAATCTGATTATATGAATCAGTTGTTTAGATTCTTCGGCAATAAAATTCTCTATAACTCATTTCTATAAACGACGGCTTTGATCTTCACAAAGACCATATGGTCACCATACAAAGAAAGCTCAGTCAAATTTGTTACTTCGTGAAAGAAAATAGTAGCCTGAACATTCATTCCTGGCCCATTCAATGGATTCTAGATGAAGAAAAGATGTAACTTCCTTCTTGAATAAATCCAAGAGACAAGCACAGGTCATCCAACCAAGGAAAGAAATCATGCGACTGTTAAGGAGGAAGATGATTTTTCAATGGTTGCCTGTGGCCTTTTCTAGGCTTGAGAAGGAATGAATACAGGGCTCAAGAATTCTATGCTCAATCACAGAAGCCTTTTAATAAATGCAGCCTCTTATTGTACAGATATCTACATAAATCCACCAACTGAGCTTAGAGCAAAAGTCTCATAATTTCTGCCTGTTACTACTTTACAATCCTGTACAGAGTGGGTCCCGGTTCTTTCCTGAATGGGAAAGTCCTTAGAGAGTCAAGTGCTCTAAACTCTCCTGCCGGCGCCACATTCTTATTCTGCATCTGTATTTCCTGTTCACTTGTGACAGAATGCTAATTTCAACTAATTTCAATGAAAGCCCCACACAATGCAGCACTCTCACACTCATTCTATTTAAACAAAAACGAGAGATAAGGAGCAAGTAAGGGATGGCCCACCAGGCTGCTCAACCCAGCTTTCTATTATTTAATAGAGAATGATTAGCTCTGCATGGTAACCATTTTTTTTCTCTAATGTTTTTGAATTCCAAGCAGAACCGTTACTACTGTTTCTAACTTTGTACCCTCTTTTGCAAGCTTTCACAAGCCCCTTATTAAAGCTCTGGGAAGGCTTCCTATCTGATACTCTGCCAGGCACTGTCCTTTTGGACACAATGCATTCAGGTCATCAGCTTGATGTGCATCATTCAGCAAGCTGTCTTACAATTTCTCTGATCATCATCTAGTAAGACTGAATTGCTGCCTTGCCCATGGCTTTTAGATTTATATAATTAACCAAAATTAGCTTGATGTTTAAAACACAATGCCAGCCTACTCATTTATTTTTGGAAGAATACTTTAGTGAACACAATGAGTGGGCTGATTTGGAATTGCCAACTTAAACTGTCAAAGTTTTTCTATAAAATTACTGTATCTAAAAAATTCAAATTCTATTAAGGCAAATACCATTAAGAAAACTGTGAAAAAATAATCAGGTACCATATTATTTTCATTTTAGTTTGCTATTATGTGCAACTATGTTCTAGTATAAAATACCTCACAAAGTTAGTTGGGTGTGTATTATAAATATTACTTACACACAGTAACTACTAGAAAAGTATATAATGGTTTTAGGTACACAGTCTACAAAAAGTATGCACAATATGGCATGTATAAACTCTATCATTCAAAAGTTACTAATGTCAGACAAAAAAAACCATCTTAGTCCCAACTATATGCTAAGCATTACAGTAGATAGATAATACCTCCGGGGTACAGTTAGAGTTTTTAAAACACTTTTTTTTGCTTTCTTATAACAAATTTACCTTGATAATTGATCCATGAAAACTTACTTAATTCCTACATTTTTCATAAAGGACTGAAGAACAGAAAACCAAAGTGATTTCCATAAGATGAAACAGTTTGTACAAGTAGTGACTTTATAGCATCTTACTACGCTGATGGACAGTGACTGCAATGGTGTGAGGGAGACTTGATAATATGGGTGAATGTTGTAACCACAGTGGTGTTCATATGAAACCTTCATAACATTGTATAGCAATGATACCTTCATAAAAAAATAATAGATAGATGAAGGATGAATCAAAAGACTGACCGATGGAATGACAAAATAAAAAAAATGAAACAGTCTGTAAATTGCATGGAGAAAAGCTGAAATTAAACTCCAGCTCTCCTGGCCCTTCCTAGCTCTACTGAAGTCAGTAACAGGTATTTCAGAGTTTGTAGGGCCTGGGTTTGAATAACTTTCGGCAGACTTTTTAACTTCTCTGTAGCTCAGTTTCTTTACATGTAAGATAGTGACAATATTAACCTACCTCATAAGAATCTATGAATATGTGAATATCTTATGAATTTTGTGAACAGCTCAAAGCAGAACTGATATAGGTGCTCTGTAAAAGCCAGTTCTCTTGTAATTCATTCACATTTAAATGTCATCAGTCGAAGTGAATTGAGCATGCTCAAGTGCCAGACATTGTTCTAGGCACTGCCCACGTGGAGCTGCCATTCCAACAGGAAAAATCAGGAAGACACTGGCTTGAGGCATAAATGCCAATGAGTGGTCCCTCCGTCAGCTAATCCTCACCCCTCCGTTCAGCACAAGGCTCCTGGACCTCAGCCAGTTGCTCTTGAGCTTACAAAAGGTTGCTGGACTTGAATCCTGCCTAGCTGCTTCTCTCTTTCTCTCCTGGTCACTCTGCTCCTTTCTTTTGTTCCTCCTCTGACTTTCAGTCTTAACTGTCCATGATTTGAAGAAGTTTGCTTCAAATTGTGCCAAACACAGGGTCAGCCAGGAAGGTGGCTGGGAGTGGGGATGGCGTAGCTTGGGGAGACAGGTCTCTCAGTCTTGCCTGAATCAGAACACACGCCTCTACTGGATCTGTTTGCTGCCTTCTGCTTAGCAGACCAGGCTTCCAGCGCCAGATTTGGGTGTGGATCAATACCTTTCATGCTGAAGGAATGGTTGCGGAAAAGAAAAAAGTAAAGTACCAATTTAAAATATGGCCCCTTCTTTAACAAGTCAATGTACAGGGGAGGGAAAAAGAAAAAAAAGGTGGGTGAGGTAGGGGATCTAGTATTCTAAAAGAAACTTAGAAGACATAAAAACCAAATGGAATATATAGTTTTTAATTGGATCCCGGTTTTAACAAGTCAGCCATAACAAGGCATTTTGAGAAAACTACGGGAAATTTAAATATGAACCAGGCATGCAGTAATTTTATTATGTATTATTATGACAGTTACATGGTAAAACCATGATATATGGAATTTACACTTTACCTACAGCCAAAAAAAAGATGACATAAACACAACAGTCAACAATTCCTAAATGTTGGTGATGAGTGGGCGTTACATGCTTTTCTTGACTTTCTATATCCCTGATATATTTCATTGAAAAAAGTTTTAAAGTATATGGCATGTTCAATGCCTGCTGACATTTATTGACCTTAATATACCTTAAACCTCCTTTAGATACACAAGTTAAAAACTAAGCACAAGTTGTTAGTTTTGTACTTTTAAGTTACATAACCCAATTACAGAATTTTAAAAATGTATCAAATGACTCACTAACCACCATAAAGAGAAGAGATGGTTTGCAAATTACATATAATCATTACTGCATGATGAATCTCTAAGTATGCTCTGATATTTTTCTGTTATACAGATAAACTTAATGGCCAATGCACAGTTAAGAAGGCTCTAAAACTCTCAGACAACCAGGTGTGGAAGGCACCTCTGAGATGGCTGCAGTGAGCCCCACCTCCTGGAATTCAATGCTTGTATAATCCCTGCCCTTCAAGCATTGGGCTGGACCTAAAGACTCACTTCTAACAATAGCATATGGCAAAAGTGATGAGGTGCCACTTCGGAGATTAGATTATAAAAGACTGAGACTTCCAGACTCCCTCCCTCCTTCTCTCCATCTTTCCCTCCTTGAACACTTGCTCTAATATAGCGAGCTGCCGTGTTGCAAGTCAGCCGCCCCTGGGAGAGTCCCACCTGGCCTCAGAACAACAGCTTTGGAGGAACTCGAGTCCGCAGGTCAAGAGCCAGCAGAGAACTGAATCCTGCCAACTACATGCATATGCATGGACCAGGGACCAGATTCTTCCCCACATGAATCTTGAGATGGCTACAGCCTAGGAAACCCTCTGTCAGTTTACGGAAGCTACCATTCAATGGTACCGCAGAGTTGGGTGGCTTATACAACAGAAACTTATTTTCTCACAGTTCTGGAGGCTAGAAGTCCAAGTTCAAAGTGTGGGCAGGTCTGCTTTCTTTGGAGGTCTCGCCCTGTGGCTTGCAGATGGCTGCCTTTTCTCTGTATCCTCACATGCTCTGTGCTCTGTTGGCACACATAGTTGTGTCCTCATTCCTCCTTCTCTAAGGACACCAGTCATATTGCATGAAGGACTGGCTCTCACTGCTTCATTTTAACTGAATTACCTCTTCAAAGACTTTATCGCCAAATGTAGTCACATTCTGAGGTATGAGGGTTAGGACTCAAACAAATGAATTTAGGACAGGATATAATTCAGCCATAACAGATTCTAAAGCAAAGGATTTTGCTAAGTTAGTATTGGATTTCTGATCTATTGAAAATGTAGATAATAAATGCTGTTTTAATCCACTAAGTTTGGGGTCATTTGTCATGTAGCAACAGATAACTAAAATACTGGGTAAAATGGTTACCACCATTTACCATCTGGGCCTAGTAAAATGCAACTTTATTAAAACTTTTTATATGAACTTAAAACACATACTAAATATTTTATTCCATATTTTCCCAGTTTTAAAGGTGTATATTCCCTAAATGGTCCCTGTTCTCTCAATACAAATAATTGCTTAGCTACTATTACGTATGAAACTGGAACATATCTGTCCAGTAAACACCAATTCCAGACTTTAGTCTCTAACAGGTTCTAGTTTATCATTATACCTGGTACTTTTTTTCTTTCACTTACATTGTCAAAACACACTACTTTGAAAACTTGGAGGTCTATCAGTTTCAAGAAAGGATGATCATCTCATTTCTCTGTTTGCACAATATTTTCATTTTTTGATTTACAATAACCTACTAGAATGGGCAATAGAATGACCTTGTCATCTATTATTTCTTTTCAACTTTGTATACAAACCTGCCCTCAGCACTTGTCTCCTTACAAACCATACCAAATAAATTAGGATTTTTAATTACAAGAGGATACATATAACAAAGCAGCTTTCTAGACTGACAACCATTCTTTATTTCATTTGCTGAATGACCCACATTATTTACAATGATCTCTTTGAATGTGGTTTTATTTTCTCCCTGTTAATTATCAAACTGCAACAAGATTATGGCTTACAGTATTTTTTCTAACAAGTCTGAGATGGTTTTCACTATTTAAGTCTTTACGTCAAAATTTTCTAGTTTGCTATATATGGAAAAAATTATGGGAAACATCTCAAATTCCAACTTTTGGCATACTATTTTCCAAAAATGTCTCTGTGATTATGTTTTAGGAGATGAAATCTATGTTTGGGACTGCTTTGTAGACTATTTTTTATGTTTATTATTTTTATTGTTCTTACTTTTGGGATTTGACAAAGCATTTAAATCTTTTCCTATTACTGCCAATATTTCAGTATGCTGCTGAATATTAGTCAATGAAATCCAATTCTTGTCTCATGTTAACTGTGACTCAGTTCTCAACTACATTTGCATATAGTAGAGTGATTCTACTCACTTTTTCATGACCTTTTCACTCTATTATCAGTGACATTTAGCTAATTTTTAAGTTCTTGAATTAAAAAAAAATTCTAGCTTCCCACTGAGAAAACACTACAGTAGCATTATCATTCTCAACTTCACTTTGGAGGATTTATTCCTAGTAATGCATTTCTTTTATTTGGAGTAGCCTTAATTTTTCTTTACATTCCTTTTCTGTTACATCTCTATTTTTTTCTAAGTCTTTCTTCTTTCTCTTTATTACATATAAATACAACTATCCCTGGATGTCACACATAGCATAGAAAGGGTAAACTACTTTATTTGTATACAACCAGGTGTCTTTCTCTATAAGAAATTGGTATTCTGGTTTTTGACTTACCTCTATGGTTTCTTAACTGAAATACTGCCTGGCATACTTTAACGCCCACTAAATATTTGTTGCTTCATACAGTCATACTTTAAGGAGACAGATATAAAAGGCCATATTAATATTGCTGAAACTCTTATTATGATACACATTTTTAAAAGAGATCTAAAAAGAGAAAACCAGTATTTTAGACATTTTGCTATATTGATATGTAAAGTTGGGAAGTAAAGACCTACATATAAAAACATACTAGTTCCCTGTCTAACCATTATTACAGTCCAAAGTAATTCATTCCAGGTTGGAGGCCAGGGTACGAGGTTTCTCTCAGATTGTGGTTTGAATGAGGGTGAGGGATCAGAATATAGAGAACTTTAATAAGGCCTTTTAAGTAGTCAAACAGCTGAGTTCTTGACTGTCTCCCAAATATAGCTCTCGAAGATCTCTGGACTACTCAGGGTTATTGCCAGACACCAGGTAATGGAACTAGTCATAATTCCGGTATGAGAGGCTAAAGTCCATAGAAAAATAGGATTTGATAGGTACCTTTTAGAATGTAGAATTTTACACACTCTGTTAAACAAGCAATTCAAAATATACTCACTGCCTTCTAGACACCAGGGCGACAAGAGGTAAAAGGAGATACAGAGATGATATTGAGTAATAGCTGCACGAACACTAGATTATGTAGTGATTTAAAGTTTTTGAAAGAATGCACGATGTGAAGCAAGCTTAACAATTAACTTCACAGTTAGAAAACCTTGGAAAATCTCAAAATAAGAACATCTGAACTCATGACAAGCATTTTTCTGGGTTTTTAAAATTTAACTTTGGGTTATACTGAGTGAAATTTTACTCCCTTTTCCAACAAGTACATAATATATGTGTGTATCATATATATATAATTCACATATAACATGAATATCAGAACATTGACCATAGAGAAGATCAAACTAAATATAAATATTTCTCAGAAACAGCTGAGTCAGTTTATAACCATTTATTGAAATTCCTCCCTTGGGAATGTCCAGGGAAATGATTTTGTTACGGCAGTCCTCAGACCATAATCAACATCACTGGGAAAAAAGTTGTCTCCTCAGATCTCATTGGTAAAATACTGGCAATCTATGGTTGGCGATTGCTCAGGAGCCCCCAGTCATTGACCCCCCTCTCCCACTGGCGTACCAGAGCTGAGACTGGCTCACGTGGGTGTGCTGTTCCCTCCTCTACTCCACTACTGAGAGGAAATGCCGTACTAACCACATATATTCACCTGAAACGGTGACATTTTACGTTACTGGTTTGCAGTGTTACAACTGGTATTGCTCTTCACTCTGAGAAATTTGCATTCCACATGCGTGCTTTCTAGGTCTGTCACAAATCCTGTAGAGTGTGAGCTATGCACTCAATGCATCTCAGAGGCAGGGAGACGAGGAAATGTTCCTGACACAGGACTTGCTCACTGCCTCTAATGGTGCAAGAGGTCAGTAGTGATTTGCCTGTTAGATAACGTCATTTCAGTTTTTCCAGAGGCGATAGTTACAAAAGTCTTCTTACCAACACATGCCTTAGGCTGTTTGGTTGCCGTGCACCTGTTCTATGTGTCAGGGCAAAATCCTCTCCAGGGGAACAGGGCCCATCTTCCATGCCAGGTCACGAAGGTCACCTTTGGTACTCACAGCCCCTCTTCTTGATGTACCTTACCCCACTGGGAAACATAGCCCCACTGGGTGTCCTCCTAGGATCTGCACACTCTTTCAAAAACTGCTGTAGGGGAATGACTGGTGGTTAGAATCACCAGCTCTATGGGCAAAAAGGACTACATTCAAATTGCAGTATCCCACTTAGCAATGTGCAATTTTGACTGAATATGTACTTCCTCAGGCCACAGTTTCCTCACCTGTAAAATGGGGATAGTACCTGTTTTACAGTTTTGAGGATTAGCTGAGACAAATGCTTTGCTCTGTACTAGGGACACAGCCAGCATTCAGTATTAATCTCCTTTTGCTTTCACAAATGGTGAGTCCTGAGGGGTTGTTCCATCCTTTATTTTTAATGAATTCCATGTGGTTTCAGCTAAAGTATCCATACAACCACTTCACTTTTATCGGTATACAGAAAACCTGTGCACTGCTATTTTTGACAGTACAGTATTTAAATTGTTTGGAAATCATTTAAGCATATCATCACCCACTGTTTCATAAAATAGCCCTACATCCTGTGTTTTAATTTAATGCAAGTACCTCAACTGTGGAGAATCTAAATTTTAATCTAATACTATAGTACCTGTGCCTCCATTCTAGCTTAAGAATTCCTTTTAGACTTCCTCATTGTTATAAAAATATGTTACATAACACCCTTAATCAAATAACAATGAAATATGCATTCTCATATTACTTAAGTACTGAGAAAAGTTTGAAATATTTGAAAATCTATTTAAATATATCCCCCCAAAAACCCTATAAAAGACAGAATAGGGGAGGATTACTGAATTCTACCAGATTTTAGATAATCCGCAAAATGGAAATTTCTCTTTAAAATAAAATATATTATACAACCATTTTTTTCTGGAACCTGATTAACACTTAAGATATGCTGATATAATCAGAGAAATTTTGCAGGGAAATTAAGGAAACTGAATGAATTGAGAAGTACATATAAGTATGAAATTAAGCGTTGTCCTGGACAAAAACCAAGCCGTGATTGAGAACCAGCTGTAAGGACCTCATTCCTGCCATCCCCATGCTAATTCCCTGTGTACACCGTCTACTCAGAGACCAAATACCCAGACATTTCTGGTATTTCTGGTCTCTGAACTACTATCCATGTCACCCTCTCCCATCAAGAATGCCTACTCCGCCATCTCTGCTCATCAGTCTGCTGCCCATCCTCAAAGGCCGTGCCCAATGGCAGCAACTCCACACATCAATGTGCAGGGGCTCTTGTTTTCTTACCCCCCACTGTTGGCACTGCCCTGAAGTCACCTGACACACGTCTATCCTGTGCTATCGGAACCTGGCTCGATAAGGACAGAAGGAAGTCCTTCCTGGTTCATCTTCACATCACCACCTCCTCCAAGAGAGGCACTTGCGTGCAGTAGCAACACGTGTCCTGAGGGGTTGTCACAGGGGCAGCTGGTGAGGTCCTGCCTTTCCTGCTCAGCTTCTCATCTCCACACAGTTCAGACCACAGCAGCTAGAGACATTGTGTTTTTATTTCAGAATCAACCTATTACATCTAGAAATACAGCAAGCATGGAGAACACAGGACAATTTTATTCAAGTTAATTCTTTGCTTGAAAGAGAGATGCTTAATAGGAGCTGAGATAAAAAAAATAAAGAAGTGGTATGGAGTTGGTCAGGGCAGACCCAGGATGAGCTGAGGAAGGTCACAAAATATCTTACTAGATGCACAGTTTCCTCAAATAGAGGATCAAAACATCTATTTACTTAACATTTGTTACTGTAAAAGGTTATTTTTAAAGAATGAAAGTAATACTTTTACTGTCAATTTACTTAACTGTGCTCCAGAATTACTTGAGATGTTACCACATATCTGGGAACTGGCCCAAAAAAAAGCATATTCACAGTTATTCCTTAAGATCTATAAAAGATTCTGGTTTGGAAAAAACAAACAAGTAATATTTTATTTTCTCCCATTATATTCAGTAGTAAAATAGAATGTTGTCTAATTAGGATCTGGTATTTGTTTTCTTCACATTGAGACATTATACCTTTCATAATCACATAACCATTGAAATCAAATGACTTCATTCTTAAGAAAACTGGATTGTTTTTAAATGATTCATTGTCTTTATGACTTCAATCTGCTGCGTAATGACCTGACCAATTAAAGAAGCGCATGTGCCTGTAACATAAATGGAAAAGATGAGGAAGTTTCTAATACCATAAACAGGAGGGGGTCTCAGTCAGTTCCCCACTTCATTTTATGACTAGAAACAATTGGCCAGGAGAATGAATCTGTTATAGCTGGTTATTACTCTAAATAATGTAAATCCAGTATACACAAAATATAACTTCATGTACTGGGGATTTGGTTTTTGTATCTCTCTCAGCGCTCTGGGTGTGATACTGTGCTGTGGTTTAACCAAATGTTACCACTGGGGAAAACTGGGTAAAGGGCACACAAGATCTTTATTACGTCTTACAAAACTTCATATGAATCTATAATCACCTCAAAAACTTCACTTTAAAAATAATTTTAAAATTTCCAAATATCAAAAATTTAAGGCAAATTAAATTTAATTTAACTAATTAAAGGCAATGATTACAGCTAGCTTTGCAGTTTTTAGTATATAAGACAATTTATTTTACAATATAATATGAAGCCAGACAACACCCAAATATATTTATTAAGCCAGACATTATCCAATACAGTAGACACCAGCCATAATTCAACCAAAATAAATTGTAAAAGCCCTTTACTTAGAAGCACTAGCCACATGTTGCTAGTGGCTAACCATGTTTAACAGCACAAAATGACCAGGTCCTTCAACACAGGGAATTCTACTGGACTGCACTGTTTTGACAATCCCACCTAAAAACTGCTCACTAAATGAATCAATCAATAAATGACTTAGCTAATGAACGAACAAACCTATGTTAAACATGTGCATTTTCTCATTAAATGTGATGAAGGCTCATAACTGCATAGCTACCTTCATTATTTTTTATCCTTATCCTTAATCATTATTTATCATTAATTGTTGAGTTTTCTCAGTTCAAACCAATTAACAAAAATATCTGTGCAAGTTTGAAAAGAGCCCACATTTTCTAATTAAAAACAAGAACAACAATATGTGGGTATAACTTAGATTAACTCATAACATTCAAATTAACCTTAGAGTTCTTGAAAATATATCTATATATTAAAAAAATCACACACTATACATCCACCAGAAAAGTTAAAATTAAAAAGACAGACAACACTAAATACTGGTGTGGATGTAAAGAAAAAAGAACTCTCAGACATTGTTGGTTGACATACAAAATGCTGTAACTATGTTGACAAATGTCATGGCCATTTTTTTTCTAAGATTAAACACACATCTGCCCTATGACCCAACAATTCACTTCTGAGACATTTATCCAAGAAAATGAAAACGTGTTCACAGAAAGACTTGTAGTAGAATATTCATAGAAGCTTTATTCTTAATAGCCCCAAACTGGAACAGCATAGGTGTCTATCAATAGAAGAAACTGTCACATTCAGACAATGGAGTATCATACAGCAATGAAAACAGAAAAATTTTATAACAGCATGAATCAATCTTAAAAACATTATAGTAAGTGGATGAATATACTATATGACTCTATTTATAGAAAGTTCTAGAATAAGCAAAATGAACCTATGGCAAGACAAAGCAAAACACAAAACCCAGGACAGCGACTGCCTCTAGAGGAATGATGGACGGAGTTGATGGAAATGTTTTATATCTTGCTTGCTATTTTTACTATTTATAGGTTTTATATTTTAACAGGAATAAAAGAACAAATTAATTACTAATCTCATTTCCTCTTTATCAGCAAAGGTAAAGCTAATTTAAAATCGATCATGGTGAACTGAGACTGAACTATGACAAAGTGATCAAGTGATTTATGTGGAGGTTTTAGGAAAGACAGAAAATATCAGCATACTTTCTGCAAATCTACTGCTCTTTGTTAGTCTCTTCTCAGCCACTGTTAATCAGCAATTAGGCTGATCAGAGTTCAACAAGGCATGAAAATTCTAGTTATTCCGCTGAAGAGAATTTACAAATGCTATTGCAAATATGCCATGTCTTCCATAACATAAGGCTTTCATATTCAGAATTTATCCTTAATGCATAAACAATCTTTATAGAGTTCTCTATGTAATCTACCATTTCTTGCAGTTCTTGAGTGGTCAATGAAATGATAAAATAGTATCTTCCTTATTTGCAAAATAATGAAAAATGTGCAAAGCATTTTTGGTGTCATCAGAATAATTTTAAATTCTGGTACATATACACTGAAAAGGGAAGTATGAAGTCATTCATTTGCCATCTAATTAATTTGGCTTCTTGCTTAAATGTTTTATAAGTTTTGTTCTAAACCAAATATCCTTGGAATCCAGGAAGAAAAACTCTTTTTCTCCTCCATTCCCTCTCAATATAAAACACAGTTTTTCCTCAAAGCAGCAAGAAAGGCAGCAGCACTAGTCAGGAGAGGCAGGTATTGGCTGAGGAAGCTGCTTTCCCCGGGAGAGCTGGGGACCTGCCTGCTGGGTCCAGCGGCCTGCACGTACAGGGCCAGCGAGCGACACCGTGTCAGGCTGCACAATGATGCAGAGTCCATTCCATCACTGAGTCAAGTATCTCATTCTTTCTTTCTTTTTTTAAAAAAAGTTATAACTTCCAAAACTCTGAAAAATCTTGGAAATGAACAAAAGGTTCTGACTTGGGGAAACTTTAGGACAATCCTCATTTGGGTTGTGCACATAAAAGCTCCTTTAATCGACTGAGCAAAGCAGTACTTCATGTGTGCGTGGAAATGGGTGACTTAGAGCTAGCAAAAAGTTGGGGCTTGCGGGCAGTTAACTTGATTTGGGGACTGGAACTAAAGAAATGTCACTACTAATAAAACAGGTGAACCTTCTCTCAGAAATATGAATATTTTGTAAACATTCAGACACATTAAAGATTCAATGTGTGTCCTGGCTATTCCAGCAACTGCTTTTATCTAACACACCAAACAAGCAGCTTCTCTCAAGAGTTCTCAGAAAAGAAAGACCTGCAGGAGTGAGTGCGCCATGGAAGGGATGCTGAGGATAGACCAGTGAAAGGACCAAAGTTGGTGCTGTTTTAAAATAAAATAGTCCAGTACAGCCATCTGGCCAACAATGTGCACCATACCATGGCCTTATATTTGTCTGCACAGCACTTTACAGTTTAAGACTGGTTTTCATAAATGGAATGATTCTTCTGTCACACATCATGCCCAGAAGAATATATGTAATATCATGTTCTGGCCATCTTACCCCACATTTTCCCATCAAAGGGGAAACAAATAACTGTCCAAGGAAGCAAGTGGTAGAATAGATGGGCAGGCTTTTTCTGGATTGAAACAGAAGGCCCTTTCTTTTGTCACCCACTTCTTAAGTTACTCTTGATGGCATGCTGGGACTGAGGGAAGGAAGGCAACTTCTTCTGTTGATATTTAAGGCAGACACATGGTCCTCTTTAACTTCTCTGTCTGCCAGCGTTGTAACTGGGGGTACAAGATGCCACAGGTATTAGGCAGCCTAGATTACAAAGAAAATTATGGGAATCATAAACATTTCATATTTTGTTTTCACTTTCTCTATTTTTTTTTGTTTAAAAATGTTCAAACCTACACAAAAGCTGAATGATGCATTCACACAAGTTCTTTGCCTAGATGAACCACTTACTAACATTTTGCCACAGTTGTGTTCTCTCTTTATATATAAATAGATAGGACAGATAAAGTATGGTGGTTAATTTTATTTGTCAACTTGGCTGGGCCTCAGTGCCCAGATATTTGGTCAACATTATTCTGGATATCTCTGTGAGAGTGTTTTTGGATGAAATTAACATTTAAATTGGTGGACCCTAAGTAAATGCCCTCCATAATGTGGATGGTCCTCATCCAATCAGTTTAAAGCCTGAATATAACAGAAGACTAACCTCCCCAGGGCAAGAGGGAATTATGCCAGAAAATGCCTTCAAACTTTAAACTCCAGCATCACCAATTCCCTGGGTCTCTAGCATGATGGCCCACCCTGCAGATTTTGGACTTGACAACCTCTACAACTACATAAGCCAATTCCTTAAAATAAATCTTCCCCTCTCTCTGTCTCTCTCTCATATACACACACACTCTATTGACTCTGTTTCTATGGAGAACCCTAATACATATAGTACAGTTTTTATCTTCTGCTGACATGTGAAAATACATGTAGACATTATACACTTTACCCCCATATACATCAACATACATCTCCTAAGAATATTCTTCTACATAAACATAATTGCATTATAACACCTAAGAAAACTAGCATTAATTCAGTAATAGCTAACATATAGTCAAAATTGCCCCAGCTGTCCCAAAAATGTCTTTTATACTTTGTTTTAATAAGAATCCAACCAAGGTCTACCCAGTACATTTGGAAAGATCCTTTTTTTTCCAAAAAAAGGACCAGACTGTTTAAGTGGGATCCACATTCTGTATTTGTCTTGTTTTCTTGTGTTTAGACCTAAACTAAACTGTTTTGGCAAGAATACTACATAACTGATGCTATGTATTTTTATCGTGTTACATCAGGATGCACATAATATCAGGCTATCCCATCACTGACAATATGTGTTATCAAATTTCAACACAAAAAATGTTATATCGAGTATATATCCTTTCCCTTCTAGTCCATTCTGTCACAATTATTCACCAGATACTTTTAAGTAGATGGCATTTAAGTCTACAACATACTGGAACAATGGGCCATGACCCCATGTTTAAGATCTGCAGGCTCTAAAGTAAAAGCTTGTAAATGACAGAATTGGCTTTAATTAACTAAATGACAAGGGAATTCATTTCAATGGACTTATACCAATGCTGGGGTGCTGTCAGTCTGTCTACCTTCTCCTTAATCAATGAAGACCACATCCTGGTTACTTCCCTATTTTCATTTTCTGTAAGTTCCTCATGTCCTTGTTTTTTGTTTTTTTTTGTTTCATTTTTTTTTTGTCATTTGGAGTAAAGACAGAAAAGCTAAAGAATAAATTTATATTTCTAATTCTCTGGGGAAACAAAACTCTTAGATGACGTGTACTGAAAAAGAATTCTCTAAAGTCTACAGTGGACAGTAGAACCCAACTATATCTTTAAGATGTTAACAGTCTTTTGTTTTTAATGACAACTTGACTACTTTATTCTATGGCCAAGTAAAACAAATATCAGTACTTTCTACTTACAAATCACACTTGAAAATTCTGAAGAAAAACAGGAAAAACACTAATCAAAGTAGAGAACTGAGTGACAGCTAAATGAAACATTCTGGGATGTTAGAGTCTTGATTTTAGAGAATTTGAGAAAATCTAATTTTACTTGAAGATGTACACTGAAGATCTCCTGACGCAAGTGTATCTTGTCACTTTCAATAGAGCATCTCCACACGTGTATTTCACTTATAAAAACTGAAATATGAATTTGAAATGGAAATGCCAACATGGATTTTAGAATCAGTGGTGCTCTTTGTGCTGGTTTTTCCCCCTTTTGTTGGTGTTTTTATGGTGATGGTGGAGGCAGTGCCAGAAAGGTCTCTCTTTCTATTTATTCACTCTCAATTTTTTACAGTAAGTCAATGAAGTGTTTGCACTTGCAATTCTTAAAGAAGCATGTTTATTTTAACACTGAAATTCAGCTATAAATGCTTCCACAAATTGGTGTGGGGTGGTGGGTATATAACATACCTTAATAAAAAAGGCTAAAATGTCCTGATAAGAAAGAAATATTGAGAGAAGAGAGAACAAATCTGATAATATCAATTCACTTCTAAAGGGATAAAAGTCACAGAGAAGTAAGCAGAGTGATTTTCTTAAAGCAATTACCTATAAATTGACTGACTGATTGCATGGAAATAAACTGTGATCAATTTGTACAAAATTCTTTCTTTTGAGACTCATCATGTCCCTTGGTCATAAACTTATGCACATTTTACACCTCCATTGAGCGTCCTTGAAATCAGGAACTCTGTTGTATTCATTTTCCAATCTAGCTCTACTTTACCTTCTCCAGTTGGCTAAGAGAATTTCCAAATAAATACATTTATCATTCTATATCTGAGGACAATTCTATCATGAATATTCCTCAAATATATCCTAAAGTTTAACTAAACTACTATTCTGAACACATTTTTTGCTGCCTTAGTAAATCATAAATGTTTATTTTTATAACACAATGATTCTGAAATATGATAGAATACAAGGCAGTAAAGTTTGAATCCCCCTGTGGGAACACAGTAAAACTAATATTCAATAATATTTCTCATTCTTTCAGTTGTGGACTAGGAAGGACAGTATTAAATGTTTTAAGTCCCTAAAATAAGGGAACACATTAATGAAGGAAGTTTCTATTTTCTAGTAAGTTCTAACAGATGGTTTCCAAACACATACCATAGATTTAAATGCATAATTTCATCCTATAAATATGCTGCAAAACATTAAAAATAGATTATAGCACACATGCCTTATGGGGCAAATGAAATGATAAAATGAATTTTGTAGTGGATCAACTTATAATTAAGAGATCATGTTTGTTTAGCACTCTGCACCCCCTTCAATAGAATTAGTGGATTAAATGAGACAGTTGTATAAATAACACTTAAGACTATTTTTTCAATTTACATCTTAATATCTCAACATAAGATGAAAGGTTTTACCTTTCATATAAAACTTTTTGTGGCAGTTTAGAGTATAGAATTAAACATTTTTTTCTATTTTTACCTCACTAAGAAGAAACCAAGTTATATTCAAACACTAGGAGACTGATTTATTGTATTCTATTATATTAAGCAAAAAATGCAGAAAGAAAAAAAAACTTGGCAAATAGAAATGACAACCATCTTTGAAGGAATTTTCCTATTTAAGATTGCATTCTCTCTTGGAGCAACCAGTTTTGATGATCTCAGATCTAACTTACAGTTGCAGTTACCATGTGCTATCTACTAGAAGGTGTAAACAAACTGGAGGTAAGGAAGCAATCATTTATTCTGAGTTATATATCTATTAGACTTAATAATTTTCAACCTAATTGCCTAGAGTTGCTAATTCACATCTGGGGATGAAATGAGATTGGGAGGCAACATTTGACAAATGAAGAGACTCAGAGAACACCGGAGATAAGGGCCCATCACAGAGCAACCAATAAAATAACTTTTACACCCAAATTACCAAGAAACTGTACTTCACCCATGCCTTTATACACAAAGCACAAATCCAACCAGGACTGGATCTTTGCTTCAGGAGCTTGTATTTATATATATTTAACATCTGTAATGATCAAAAGGTGGTGCTAGCACTACTGTGGGGTGGAGGCCCAACTTACTGGGGAACCCTTTGAACAAAGCTTCTTCCCCATGAAGGAAAGTGACAAACGGTAACAATAAATGTGATTTCTAAGGATGAGGGGAGTCCTCCTGAATGAAGGGAAGCTATTTAAGTAAGTTTGTATATGGGAGAAGAGCTAGCATAAAGCTAATCCCTGCTTCATAGAGGAAAAGGTCATTTAAGACACTTGAAAAGAAAAAAAAATCTAGGCTGGGGCTCAGAGGAAGTGGAGAGGCTGTGACCAACACAGTGTAGGGTCAGAGAGAAACCCGAGGCAGGGCCCAACGGGGGCTCTGGAGAAGGGGACTTCCTGATGGCTTTTTAACTTAGAACCTAGGAGGTTTTTGAGATGAAGCATCTTTCCTTTACCTTCACTACAGAACATGTAAGAAAATTTACACTGTTTGGGTTCTTCCATTACAAGAATGAGCAAAAAATATACATATAAACATTTAGTAGAACCCAAAGACACACTAAGTTCCATGCCCACGTAGCTTTTGAGGGTGGCATCTGCCGATGCATAAGGACAAAGGCCAGTCTGCTTTTTGTAGAACACAAGAAATAAAACTACAAAAGCAAAATGCATAGTGAAATCTGTGCTTTTATGAATTACGGGGGAAATTTCTACAGAGGAATAGCCTCCCAGACATTCTGAAACATGATAGCAAAATTTTTTGCATGTATTAATTTCAAAAAGCCTTACCAATCTGTTTTCTTACTTGAAATCCACCAGCATATCAAATCAAGAGAGTGTGTGTGTGTGTGTGTACATACTCTAAAATACACAATGAGTACCAACTTGTCATATACTTGCCATCAGAAGAGAGGAAGGACACCACAATATATAACTATTATAGGCTGGAAAAATAATATGTAAAATAGAAAACAGAAGTGATGTCATCTGCTTTGGGCTCCATATCTAACACTAATGTTGTTATTTAGTTAATGAACATTTATTGAATATTCTACAGTTATGGACAAAACACAATTTTGCCCTTAAAGAATCCACAATCTAGTGAGAGATACAAATGCACACACACAATTAAAAAATGTATAAAGTACAGTTTTATGAGATATAAAAACTTCTGGAAATGGATGGTAGTAATAACACATTATGAATATATTTAATACCACTGAACTTATGCTTAAAAATGTTGAAGATGGTAAATTCTATGTTTGTGTACTTAACCACATTAAAACAATTGGGGAAAATAAAGATGTAGTGTTTTTAAAAGCAGGAATAGACTTCAGACATCTTCGTATTATCTTTCTCATCTTACAGACCTTAGAAGATCAGAGGAATTGCCCAAGTTTACATGTAGCCATGTGGTATGTGAATTTAAATAATTTGACCCCTTATTTATCTCTTACAGTAACTATGAAACTCACAGAATATACTAAATGAATAATTAGATGACATTGCCTGACTCATCACAGTTTAATGAGTGAAAAATTAGCAAACAAAAATATAAACATTTTTACTAAAATGTTATAAAAATATATACATTTTCCGGGGGTGGGTGGTAGAGGTGGAGGAAAAAAATGATCAAAGGAATCAAAGAGCTTATAAACATATTCTTTGCTATTAAGATCTTTAAGTGAATGTGATATAATTATTTACCCACAATTAATACTATGATAGTTTTTACAATGATAATTAACAGAAAAGTCGAGCTGCCTCTTAAAATACTTACATAGACTTGCACTAGAGATCATTTCATTCCCATATGTTTTAATCACTCGACGCCTCTTGCTTTCCTAGTGCTCATTGTGTCACACTTGCCAAGCAAAAACCCAACCCCGCTTTAATCCAAGTCTTCACCTACCAACTCCACACCTGTGGGCACCATGCTGCTGAACATGGCTAGATAAACCTCAGCTAAGAGGATGCGTCTCATTTTAATTTCATGATCGACAAATGCAAGTCAAGTTTTAGTGCTGCCCACACCGGCATCTGAGGGCACTTCCCTGTCTGTTCGCTGTGACATGGACTAGAGAACGATTCGTTACCTTCTCTTTCAACAGAGAAACCGCAGGCCGTCAGATGAGACCTCTAGGAAGAGCCTATCAGAGCGTCTGTCCACCTGCACCCATGCCCTCTGCATTCCTCGGGGTTTCTGTGCATGGCCGGATGAAGCTTCTCACGTCCACTTTCCCTGGTGTGTCGGGCCCCCCACATTCTCACGCCTGCTCAGGAACGGCACTCCACTTCAGCTTGCTTCTTTTCGTTCATTCCCATTAGCATACAAGGTGTGACTTTTTTTTTTTTTGGAGATAGAAAGCTGGTATTTCCCCAGCCAGCAACCACCAATTTCTCTGTTCTTCACAGCAAAACTATGAAGAGAATTCCCCACGTGCCCTCTATACAGTCTCTGCCCCCTCTCCCCCGTGCTCCCGTGAACCCACCCCCACTATGGTCAGCCATGGTGGAACTCCTCTCCCCAGGGTCACTGACGACTGTTACACCCTAAGCCTAGTGGACAGTCCTCCGCGCTCACCTTCTCCCCGACAGCCTGCAGCACATGTCTTTGATCCCTCTCTCCTCCAAACATGCACTTCACTTGCTCTTCAGATACTGTGCGCTTTTTGTTTCCCTTCTGACACTCTGGGCTGTCTTGCTCGGGCTTCTTCACCAGCTCTTCCTACTGTGTTGGATTGCTCTTGACTTTTTATTTTCTACATTCTCTTGGTAACCTGGTCCATCTGTTCTTACGACTCTGAAATTTCTATCTCCAAAGCAAATCTCTCCTCATATTCTTAAATGCAACTGCCACTCAACACACCTACTGAAATGTGTAACCAGCACCTCAAACCCAACTTACATTCTTCTCCCTCCAAATCGGCAGCATCTCTCTATCTCAGTTAATGGTAACCCCATTTTTTCCTGCTGTTGGAGTCATTTTTTTCTCTGTGATGCCTCGTATCAGTAAGCCTGATCAACTCTACCATCAAAATAAATCCAGAATTTGGTCACTTCTCACCACCTTCATCACTGCCACCGAGGTCCAAGTGACCATCATATGAACTATGACTGCAACAGCATCCTAATAGGTTTCCATACCTTGGCCCCTGTCCCTTAGAATCTTACAACAGCCAGAGTAATTCTGGCACCTGAAACAGATGCCACACATTTGTTCAAAAGTTTCCAAAAGCTTCCTACCTCACCTGAGTAACAGCCCAGGTCCTAGAAATGGCCTCTAAGGGTCTATCTGAGGAGGCTCTATTGTTCACTGACCCCACCACTGTCTATCACTCCAGCCATTCACTTAGGCTGCACCAGCCATGCTGGCCTTCCTGAGGATTCTGGAACATGCAGTCACTAGACCCTAGGGCTCTTGCATCTGCTATTCACTCTGCCCAGAATGCTCATCCCTAGAAGTTGAATAACTGTGTCCCATACCTCCTTCAGAAGGTTTCTCAAATGTCAACCTCTCAGTGAGGCCTCTACTGACCACCCTTTCTAAAACAGTTCACATACATAGCAATTCCTCACTACCTTTTTTGCTTTAGTTTTGGCAACACACCTTCGAGTGTATCTTGCTTTATTTTTTAATTTGTCCCTTGGCTGTGTATGGGAAACAGCTTGTACTGGGTCATGAAAGACAACTCTTAAATTTTCAGGAACTTTGCAAATCAGTTGTTAACCTACACATACTATTACAAATTACTTACTATAAACTCAAAATTAGTTACATTTAAAAGTTAATAAATACTCAAAACTTGTATTTCCTGTTTATTTTACCACATTCTACTGTGTGTTCTTTAGGTTATTTACATTTACTCCATCAGTAGGGGGAAATACTACATAACCATGTACTAGTACTCGGCACATTTTCCAAACTTCACATTTAGCACCATCAGATTTGTAGCCTGAAAAAGGTGTGGCAGGAATATTTACACCATATAAAGCAGCAAACCCTAGAAATCAGGCCCTTTCTTCCCCCTCAGAGAGCCAGATTGTTAAACATTTACCATTCCCAGCAAGGCACTGATTGACTCTACAGTGTTAGAGCCAAGCACCCAGTATAGTGCCTGGCATATGGTAGGCACTAAAATTCTGAAGGGATGAGAGCATGAATTTCTCTGAGAGTCACTTGCAGAGTATAGTAAGAAGAAAGAAATGGCAAAACCATAATGTATTCTCATTTAACAGGTCATGCACAGTTTTATATGGTACTCTGAAATAATGTCACATTAATTCAAATAAATGTCTCATAAAGGATGATTCCACTTAGCTGTAGCTAGCATTTTTCCAAATAAATAATCATCCTTTTTAAATTAATACATTCTTACTTCAGAGTTATGTCTAGAATTGGATTTCAGCAAATTTATTAAAAAGCTTTTTTTTAAAAAAAGGTTACATCTTTAGTTAAAGATCTATAATGCAATGAAATATTAAAGAAAAATTTTTTTTTACTGTTGGAATGATTCACCTTTGAACTACTGGGAGCTGTAAGCACAGACAATAAATGTATCATCAACCCACAACAAATAAAATTAACACTTTTTAGAGAAAAGAAATAGTAAATGGCCCTCGTAATTACTTGTTTAAATGACCCAGGACTCTCTTTTATTACTGACTGTAAAAAAATAAGCCATACCAAAATAAGATAAAACACGATGGATAATTTACCAGAGAAAGGAAACATTTCAGTCTTTAGAAAGCCCTTGGGCTGCAGTCCAATAACTATGACTCACAATAACTTGTGAGGAGTAAGCAGATTTATTACAATCCATTAAAAAAAACTATGAAACATGATCACTTCTAACATACTTAGTCCTGAAAAATTTCAAATTTGTAACAAGTCCATTTCAGTCAGTGCAATCCTTGATCTAAAAGGATAGTTATAAGCCATCCAATGGGTTGTATTTGTGAGAAAACTTGCTGGACAGACAATAACACACTTTGGTATGGTTCTTATTAGACCATTTGAAAAAATCTTTCAAATTACATTTTGTAAAGTAAAAAGAAGTAATAAAACATTGTAAGTGTATATTTAGCAAGATGCTAAAATCCTTTTGAATCTGAGAACAAATCTTCATGGTAGATAATGGCCTGTTTTAAAAACGGAAGAAAACTCAACTTCAGTGGCTTCCTGAAGGCTACACAGTAAGGTGAGAAAACGGGTCCAGGTTTTGGCTCCAAATTCTCTCTTCTTTGCATTATACTACACTGTTTTCAAATGTTCTTCATACACAGTTTAAATTTTATTTGCTTTGGCCTTACCTATGGCAGCTGGATCCACCTTTCCTTTTCTGTTTTGTCTTGTGAAGATGGCAAACACACCCCCTGGCAAAGCCATTTTCTTGCTAATTTCAACAGTAAAAACTAAGATCCCCAACTCCTATGAGCAAGCTCTTCTAGCCTGTACACAGTGGCTGGATTTATAAAAATGGCTAATATTACCTGCACCTTATGTCTTTTCTAGGAGGAAAGCAGGTGACGGAAGCAACCCATTTATAGAAGCTGCAAATAGTCCAACTTCTACATGAAAGAGGTGTATTTTATAAGAACAGGTGCATGATACTGCAGTTTCAAACATTCAAAACGTATCTTGTCTTATTTGACAAAACATTTGTAAATAAAATAAAATGTTTATTTGAGTAAGACATTTATTTGAATCAATGCGCCATTATTTCATAGCCTACCATATGAAACTGTATATGACATGTTCCTGACTGAGTCAGAAATTCTACAGAGATCAACTAAGAATGGACTCAGTTAAAGAAACAACAAGAGGACTATCTGTGGAGAACGACCTTCAAAAGTAATGAGACTGCATGGTTTGAGGTGGAAATGAGAGACAAGACCAAGAGTGACATCAGGAACATCCGCCTTTCTACACTTCATCAGAAATCACAGCGTCAAAGGCAAGTAGACTATTTTTAGCACGGCATTAAACTTGGCCATTTTTTAGTTCCGTGAAAAAATATTATCATTCTTTCAGATACATAACCATGGTTAAAACATGAGACTTCTTTACATTTAAGAGCTTTATTCAGTCTCAGTCATGGAAAAGATATTGTGAGTTCACTAAGCACATAGTTTTACAGATGTTATCCTACTAATGGTCTGATTAGTATAAAGTTCTATTTAAAATTTTTAATTCACACAATAATGAAAATAGAAAAAACTGCCCTTAGGGCAGTTTTTTCATTCGTTCAATAGAGTTTTCTAATAAAATACTGTAAAACTATCTGTACATCCATATGTTAAACATGATCTTGGGTTGCAAATGGTTAATTTCCTAAAAAGGGTAACTCCTTTTGGAAGTATTAATGCCTATATTAGTTCTGAAGTAAAAACTAAGGGTCAAACTTCCAAATAATCCATATTTTAAAAGAAAAAGAAAAATCTAAAGCTTTCCATTACAACTCATTTGTAAAAACAACAGCAAATTCTATACCTACGTCAGATATCAAAATAAATTACCATAATGGTCTCATAACTAAGAAAATATAATCAAATAATTACACAGAATCTTGAATTAACACGGTAAACAATTTGAGTATTTTTATGCAATGCAAATGATGTAAATTCTCTATTATGTAAAATTCCAACATTGAAAACTGTTCTGCAAACATTATACAATAAATGACAATTATGTACTTTAATCTTGAAAGTGCTTGATTATCTATAATTCAGCCAAACAGAAGTTTTAAATAACCAATGTTTTGACAGTATCAAAGTTGCTATGCGAATTTATTTTTAAAAAACAGTTTTTGCAGTATGTCATGGGACCAGAATAGTTAGGACCAGTGCTCGATTTCCTCCTACATCGTGGCTCACTAGTCAGTTACTTTGATCTGCTAATTACTCCCAAATCCAATAGGGTCTTTGGAGGGCTGACTGTCCCCAGCTCTTAGATTCCATTGCAGACCACAGCTACTCTCAGGGGTTTGAAGCTGTCACTGTGCCCAGGCCCACCTGTCATGCAAAATGATCTGCAGTGCCACCTCCAAGCAACCATGTTTAGTTGTTAGTATTCTCAACTAACACCTAAATAACACTTGAGCAAAATAAAAATAAACTCTTCTGGAAAACTCTGAAACCCTTACCCTCTTTCTAACCAGTAAATAATGTTGCCTTACAACAATGCTTTCAGGTTGAAGATCCTATACCTTCTAAATATTTTTTCTTGACGTAGCTTATAAGGATGTTTTGCTTTCATGTGACTCTGAAAAGCAATGCTGGAGGAAATGTAAGTTGTACTACATGTATAAAAACAGTTTTATGACATACAATTTCAAGAATTCTTACTCTTTGACCTTACAGTCCTTTCTGGAATTCATCTTAAAGTGTCAGAATTTAGATGGAGATTTAAGTACAGATATGTACATTGTAGGAGTTATAGGGGCAAAATAACCTAAAATGAATTTGAATGGTCAGAAAGAAAAAACTTAGACATATTATGATACATGATATAAGCTCTAAGTTTTTTCAAGCACTAAAAATATTTTCCATATTAAAATGCTTTTGATGTGCTAACTAAAAAAAAAGCAAAAAACAATTATATAAAATATGATTTCACATTCAACATATGTCTTTGGTATGATTGACTAATACTGGTTTAAATGTATTTTAAAAATAAGGCACTTATATATTTTAAAATAAAATATTTTATGTAGTTTTAGTAAGATATGCTACTGTTATTCTCTCTTTTAAGGGGGAAAATTAAATTATTTACCTTCTGGGAAGCCACAACCCATGTAAATGTAGATTTAATGTGCTGCACACACATTTTCTGTAAGGCATTAACTTGATACAAGTGTCAATTCTTATGGAACATGAGGGAAAAAATACTATCATACCATTTTTACAATAAGGATGGGATGGAGAAATTGGCTTAATTTAACATTTATAAGGTTTCACTTAGAATTTTGAGAAATAACAATAGGGATTTGTGAAATTTTCCTTTCAACTTTTTTAGGAAGGAAATTTTTACCTTATCCAAAATTATACTTCGTTATATAGGATTCTAATTTGTGGATATGGCTCCTATTTGATACTATATGATTTTAGAAAAATATGCATTTTGGGTTCCAACAGTACCCTTAAAAATTAAATGTTTCCTATATTAGTATTTTTTAAAGTAAAATCAGGAATTTATTGGCCTAAGAAACTAGAAATTCAATCTATATACTAGAAAGATCTTTATAAAAATACTTATTTAAGTTGAAAAAGAGTACTTAAACATTTTTCAGTTATAAAAATCAAGATATCCATTTCTTTTTAACAAGTTATAAAGTCCAACTAAATGTAAGTAAGCCAGGTTGCTTTGTATTTATTTTCAGCAACTCACAGAAAGATTAGAAGCTACAAAAAAGAAAATACAACTGGCATGATTGTAATGAAGATGCAGACAGGGATGTGAGGATGGTAAACAGAAATAAGCCAAAAAATGACCTCAAAAAGAAAGGTATTTAGTTTTAATTTTCCTGGAAAGACACATCTTAAATCATTTAGGCATTGTTTTAAACAAATGTACGAATGAAGGAGAAGTGTTATGGCAAAAAAAAGGAAAACCTGATGGATCTGTAGGAAAAAAATATGAAATTACATCTATCTCATTTTTGAAAAAGTCTTCAACCCCAAGGCTTTCTAAGCATTAAATAATTTTAAATGTGTGTGTTTGTATTTCACACATTACTCATTTTCAACCCCCCACTTCACTCTAAGAAGAGCAAATCTAAATCCCAATACAGAATGACAATGAGCTGGTGAGACCAGCAACTCCCACCATCCCATTATCTTCCTAAATGCTCCTTTATTAACCAGAGAACACAGCATAACTCTGAGAAAGATTAGCTCTCTTTAACTGCATAAAGAATCCTCCGACCTGCCTTATCAACTATCGTAGAACCTTTTTTCACATTGCCACAGGCTGACAGAATAAAGATATGGCAAAATATCTGTGATAAAAGCCAAATGTTACTTCAAAACCTACATGGGCATGAGAGAGAAAACCAGTGTCACATTTCAGGGACATCTACAGATTTCTGAATCATTTGTATTACCAGAAAATTAGCAAGACAATTGCCAAAACAATTCCCACGAGGTTTGGTGCTGTGACGAAGAAGTGTAAGAGTGTGTGCGCACAGATGCTGAAGGGGTACAATACTGAATACAAAATTTCATCCCCCAAAAATCCCTCAGCTGTGCTACCAGATAACTTTGTAACCCTGAGCAAGACATCCTGGGCCTTGATATCCTTATTTGTAAAATGATGTCCTTCCTATATTACATGTTACACTTCACCAAAATTACAGGAGGTAGGAGAAAAATATGCAGACTGGGTAACTAAAGCTGCAAATCAGCTTCTGTGTGTATGGGTGCTTTAACTTCTCTCCTTTTTATTTCTAATACATTATCCCTATTGTTTGCCTCCTCTTCAACAGCAGAGATGTCACACACATAGGGATGCTCTAGGTCAGTGAGGAAGAGATGACTGCACTTATGGCCCGGCAGGAAGTCGTGGCATGTAAAGTACATTAACTGCATGACCTCTGGGGATTCTCTCACGAGCGTATATGTGGGCGTCTCACACATGTGTTTGTCATCTATTGAGTGGTGCTACCACATAAAAAGGGTAAGATCAAAATAAAACCTAAACAATGGATAATTTATTCACCAGGGAGAGAGAATCCAGACTTGTACTGTTTCTGTTAAGTAAGCAAGCTAGTAGCAGAGGATAAAGGAAGTTTTCTCCAATGACTCTATCAACAAAACCAAACACTTCCCCCTACTTATGTCATAAAGCAAATGATTATCCCTTAACACATTCAAAGGTGAATCTTTATAGGTGTAGGTGGTATCTGAGGTCTTGTTTTATTTTGTCCATTAAGTAGGAGGTACACATCTACATGCACACCCTGGTCTGGCTGCATTTATCAAGGTTCTGTTAATCTTTAATTATGTTTTTTGTTCAGAGAATCATACCATTGTTAACAAGTTTGTGGACAAATAAGTTTGATTCTCTAAAAATATACTTAATTTCTAACTTACAGTTCAGTTTAGATGTGAACTTCAGCAAATAAGACCGCTGGACCTAGGATGTCATAAGAACTACAAATGTTTCATTTTTAAAAACATATCTTTTCAAAGTATCTTTATACAACCTCAAGTCTGCCTGCTTTAGTTCTAGAAGCAAGCTTAGAGAAAAGAAGGTTACACGTATCTAGAGTTGGCCCAGGCAATACAGAGTATTACTATCCATTACTTTTATTGTTTTAGCAAGCAATCTGTCAATTTTTGAGAGACATGAGCTTCTCAGAGATTTCCCTCCCCTCTTTAGAGCTGGAAGGGTTTTGACACTGTTTATATAACATACAAATTTAAACAATACATCTAGAAGAAGGACTGACAAAGTTAACCTTTGTAATGGTGATGATTCGCCACTACTAACAATGTTTACCTTCCATGAAGGGAGCTTACCCCACAGTGCTGAGAAATCCCATTGTCTTATGCTTACCACTAAACAGAAATATTTAAAATTTTCTCTTAAAGAATATCTGTTTTGAAAATACAAAAGCAAAAACTACCAGATGGAAATAAAGCTCAATAATACAATATAAGCTTTATTGTACTCAAGAATTTCATATTTATAAAACATAACTAAAATGGACCTAGAAATACAACCATCTAAGATATATCCCCAGTAGAGTAAGAATTATTTCTGATTATTCAGTTCTAGATTTTCAGGTCTACATAAGCAGCAGCTACATAATGAGAATTAAAATGAAACTGGAAAAAGATGTCAGTGGGGCAGGCAGTAATCTTCAACAATCAGCATAGCTCAATAGGAGTACAAATAAAGTCTCTAATTTCCTCAGTTATAAGTCATGATCAATGGGAAGATGCAGCACTGATTGATCTGCAAGGAAACCTGCATTACATGTTCTACTGACTGAAAGAAACAACAATTCAATTTCTGAAAGTTCAAAAAGTAGAAGGGAGAAAACATGCATTTTAAAATTAAGCCTATGTAGCTTAGTTGAGAATGTACAGATCTTCAAATTCTACTGCGTACAACACCAATCTAAAAAAATCAAACAACCCCCTAATCATGCACTCTGCATTCTTCAGACTCACCACTGTAGTCCCACAGAGTATTATGGGGAACTGGGGGGCTATTATTGTGGCAAAAATGTGTCTACGACCTGAAGCACCTCTAAACATACTATAATGATGGTTTCTGGAATGCCTCTACTTTCGAATAACCAGTCATCAGCTCGTAACTTCAGTGCCCTGGAGCTCCCCAAATCCTTTCTGTGGCACCCTTCTGATGATTACGCTAAAGAGAGTAGAAAGGGTGGTTAGAACAAGAGTGGATGTGCTTAGACAAGGGGCAGGGTGGGTGTGCTCTGTTACGTAAGTCAAGCAAACCTTGTTCTTCCTAGTATTTGGCATATTAGTACAGTTGACCCTTGAATGATGCAGGGGTTAGGGGTGCCGACCCTGTACAGTCAAAAATCTGCATGTAACTTCTGACTCCCTGAAAACTTAACTACTACTAATAGCCTACTGCTGCTGACTGGAAGCCTTACTGATGGCATAAACCTATTAACACATATTTTGTCTGTTGATGCATCATACACTGTATTGTTTTTACAATAAACTAGAGGAAAGAAAATGTTTTTTCTTCAAATTGTCACAGATCTCCAAAAATTTTTCCAATACATTTATTGAAAAAAATCCATGTATAAGTGGACCCTCACAGTTCAAACCCGCATTGTTCAAGAGTCAGCTGTATCACCAGACTGGGATGAGACTATTTGGTCTCATCTCAGGCTTACCTTGCTAGACTTGACCTTACTCTCTCCATTTCTTTTGTATCTGTCCTCTCTCACACACGCTCATACCTGCATGCAGACCAAACAGAAGTTAGACAGAAGCCTGGGACAGTGTTCTCCTATGCCCAGCCCCTGAAGCCTCTTTCTCCTTGTGAGGGGATTTTGGTCTTTGCAGTTGTCCTTTCTTGCCTTAATACCATGCCCCAGCTTGTCCTTTTCCAGAGGCAACAGTGGGGCCCAACAGCTATGGGTATTTATTTCAACACTGGCTTCCTGCCAGGGCTCTGCCACTTGGAGCCAGGGCTGCATTTGCTCCAGAATGACTGGAGTGATGAGGAAAAGAGGCGGCAGCAGCTGCAGGAGGAATGAATTGTTCGACTCCCCATTTTGCCTGGAGCAACACAAGCTTGCACAGGGCCGAGCAGTAAGGGGCTGCAGGTTGGAGATTCTGCATCCCATGGCAGGAGGGGTGAACTGAAAGGGAGAAAAATCAGCATGGGGAGGAAGACATGCTTAAGGGAAGAGAAGTATTCCTGTGGCACAAAACAGACCTGCTCACCCCGCGAACCTTCTATAAACTCTCCTTTTTGCAAGGTGGAACTCCCTTGTTCCAAAGGGAGACAAGACACAAAGCCAAAGTCCTGCCTTTGAAGTAGATCCTAGCATCTTTCTTCCTTTGTCTCCTCTGCCTGAGAAGCAGAAATGATGACTAACTGTGGGCAGTACAAAGGCAATGAGAGTAAATCTCCACCCACTCCCCCCACCAAAAAGGACAGGAAGAGTGTTCCCAGTAAACAACAGCAACCAAGCTACTTGCCCTCAATTTTCAGGCATTATCCACCCAGCTGACCCAGCTTCTTAAATTTGTATCCTTTTCCCTGAAGAGTAAAAAGGGCATCTGAATACAGAACCGTTCAATTCTCAATCCCCCAAAGCGAACTAACAACAGGTTAATTACCATCAATGAACCAGGCATAGTGGGAGCTCAAGGAATTTATCCAAGGCCTCACAGCCAATAAATGCTGGAGTACACATTCTAACCCTGGGTTTTCTGATTCCACATGAATTCTATTTCAAAATCTAACTTTAGCACATGGTCTCAACCAGTCTCCAATCACACTTCAGCCAGATTTCTTAAGAATATGATCAGTTTTTATGTTCTCTCCTTTCCTTCATTATACCTGTAGAAATTTAAAACCTCTAAGTTTATAAGCCTAGAAAATGAGATGATGTGATGAAGCTCTATCAGAGGTCAAAACTGTAAATGCCTTCAGGGGACAGGTGACCACCGGTGACGGTCACATAAATGAGGAAATGGACTGTGTTTGACACTCCAGGGTGGGTGGGGCCTATGGTACATGCAGAGCCACCAGTCCCACGCACCTGTCCAACACCCAATCATAAAAATCATTAAGCTTTCATTTACATTGCTCCCTGCTTCTACCCTTTTTGGTTCTTTTCTTCTAAAACTTCACATCACTTTCTTCCACAATACCAATCTGACATCACAAGAGATTTCTCACCGAAATGGTGATCTTTTAAATAGAATGAAAAGAGAGGTAGAAAGACAATGTCTATTTGTTGAATACTTACCATGTACTAAGTAGCACCCTCGTAGATTTACAAACTCCAGCCTCAAGCAACTCCTATAAAAACTATACATCTACACCCTATAGGTAAGGACACTGAAATGGAGAAAGTTTAAGTAATTTGTCCAAGGTGGTAGAGACTAGATTTGAATTCTGACCAATTTGATTAACAAAGGGAAGATTAAAATTAAATCAAATTTTAAAGATTAGACTGACTTTTAATCTGTTATCTGGAAGAAGTTTTATTTAACTTAGTCTAATTTGATACTTTATTTAAGTTACTCTAATTTGATACCTAAGCCACAAATTGGTGCTTAATGGCTTTTCACTCTGTGATCAACTGCTTACCTTCATGTGTGGCCACTGATCCTGTCTTATCTACCTTCAACTAGCAGGGGAGACTGTGTTCCAACACTGTAAACATTTCTGTAATACTAATTTGAGGGCAAGTTTTAAAAAATGGGTGACTGAATTGAGAATTCCACTGTGAGTTTCTAAGGTTAAGCTCTCATTATCTAAAACATATGTTGATGTTCATATGCCTCTTAGTACCTACACATGCTTTTCATCTTCATAAAATATGGCAAATATCGGCTAATTAATCCCAGCGAAAGCCCCACAATACATGTAAGGTCAGATTCATTCTTAACAGGCATTTATAAACTAGACGTGCTGTGGTTTCAAAATTTATGAGATCTTCAGCTCACAAACATGATGAAATGCAGCCTCAGGTTCACAACTGGCCCTTATAAAGTCCTGGTGAATTAATACCACTTCAACAATTTATAACCAGTGTTTCACAGAGATTCCACTGGGCTATGCCCTTACCTCCAATCTCATGATACCCCAAACAACTCAGGAAGTGTCACAAACAGAGGGAATCCAACTTAAGACACCAAAGTATAATATTTTATTGCATATAATCTTTTTATACCTTGTTAGTAATGTTTTTCTTTCTCTAATTCTGGCAAATAAAGATTGAAGAACAAGCCACCTGCTTTTTTTTAAAACTCCAAGCTTTAGGCATATGTTCACACTCATGTAAAACACCCAGACACTCCTATTTTTCTATTTGACTTTAAAATTTCATTCATACTATTTAAATGAGATTCATTTTTCCAAGATTGGTCAATAGAAAGTAATCTTTGGCATTCATAACGTTTTGTAATAGGTATAAAATAAAATTTTAAAAAAGTCATTTTGCTACTAGCAGAAGTTACACCTAGAAATTTTTGGAATTTTCTTCTTACAAGAAAAAAGCCAGGTAAAAAGAATAACTGAAATGATTGTAAGAAAAGATTGTCCCAAACATGGAAAGACTCAGTTGAGGGGTTATAGTCCCTCAGTGGAGTCCACATACCAACATAAGGGGGCAGCGTAGACGTGACAATGTCTTTTAAGTGGAAATACTACAGTTAAGGGACCAAGGCAACGTTCCTCATTCTACATGGCAATTAGAAGATTTTTACATATCAAAGGTATTCCCAGGAAAATTAAATGAATGACAAAACTACAGGTTTCTAAGTAGCAGTTTAAACCTAAGTTCTTCTTCCACACTTAGGCAAAACTTCTATGAACCCTAGGAAAAACTGCCCTTTTCATAAATATAGACACCCTTTTGATTGTATAAACAAAGGCAAGTACCTTCCTAGTAAAAGAGGGGTAGTCAATTTGCAAAGGGAGATAATAACATCTATATATTCTGATGTTCCACATCCAGCTGAATAAAGGGCATGAGAAATGAAACATGACATTTTGCCAAGGACATCTGACCTTGTCACATATAAAATACCACCTTTTATTACTAAGTAATAAGTGCAGCTCTCAACTCTCATCCTGGGGCTCAGCCATTCTTTCCCCTCGCTCCATGTCATGAGGCTGGGGAGCTGCAGCGAGAATATCTGCTTTGCACCTGAGATGTTTGATGGTTCAGGAGAAAACTTAGGAGAACTGTCCTATGAATTTTGAGTTGGAAAGGACTCGCCAAGTCTATCACTAAAACCAGAAATTATAAAGGCTGATGGCTATGATTACTTTAGAAAGAAAGCACTTCAAAAATACTGACAATTTACAAAATTGAAAATAGTGTAAGCGCAATGTATCGTGATAGTTAAATTCCAAGCTCTTTCAAATCAGATTGCACAAGGAATTCAAAAGTTTAAAAAAAAAGCTATAAAGAAAAAATAAATGTTGTGATGGTTACACACTTCTGTGAACATACAAAAAAACACTGAATTGTACCGTATGGTAAGTGAATGACATCTGAATAAAACTGCAAAAAGAAATAAGCATAGATAGATAGGTAGACAATGGATGGATGGATGGATGGATATTCAAAAAGTTATGCAAGTAGATAATCACGGCAAGAAAAAAACTGCAAATAAAAATAGCCACTTTTTGCCCAAGATTACAATATTTACAATGCCTATTGCCACTGGTAAACTGAGTCAACCATTGAGGAAGCCATTTCTTAAAATGTTTTAATACTTAAACCATTATAACACGATGCAGTATTCCACTGGGCATGTCTTTTTCTTAATACTCAGGTTGTATCTATATGTTTATACATACCCTCCCACCTATGAGGTTTAGAAGAATATACACAGTATCTGTGAGCAGTAGTGATCTCCAAGAAGTTTGCTTTCTTGATTTGTGTCAGAATGTCCTGTATTAAAATGGCTACCAGACTGTCTTTAGTGGGCTAGTTAATGTCTGTGGCAAAATACCTTAATTAAAATGTCACATATCTATATCAAGACTTGTGTACTGTTGCCATCTGACTGGGAAGCCTTGCTTCTTGTACTGGGATAGTGGTGTTCTGAAGGGCACACAGTACAGTGGCATGTTAGAGAAAGCCACAGAATACAGTGGTATGTCTTTATGGAATATAAATTTTATTTAATTTTGGAGACAATTTTTATTATTTTCCAAAGGTATTTATGTTTGAGGGTTTTTTCTTCTTTTTTTGTATTTTGTTTTTGTTTTGTCTTATTTTTCTGACATAGGAGTACAAATAAAATCTACACAAACTTACTTTTATATGTGTTAATTTTGTGTGTCTTTCATAAAATTTTTTTTAGCTTTAGGGTTTAAGAAAATATATGCTGTGAATAACCAGAAAATTCCAGAAAAATTGTAATTTTTTTCTCATAAGTGAATACATATCTTAGTAAAATAATTGATTTAAAACCGGGCACACTGCTGCCTACTCAACGGACTACATTTCCCAGTCTCCTTCACAGCTAGGTCTGACCATGTGACCATATTGCAGCCAATGAGATATGGCTGCAATGAGAAGTAGCCCATGGAACTTCCAGAAAGTCTATTTTAAGGGAGATTTCACTCCCTAGTGATAGAATGAAACGATGGGAGGACCATGAGTTTCTAATGACTATGTAGAGCCACCTTGATAGCCCTAGACAGCCACCTGCTAGGTTTTTTTTACATGACAGAGAAATATTATTTAAACCACTATTTTTGTGTGTGATTAGCTAAACTTAAGCCCAGCTGACAGAAAAATCAGGAAAAGCAAGACAGCATTAGTGTGAAAGTTGTTTCAAAGTGGAACAGATTATGTTTTTGCTACAAGACATGGCCTATGCCCAGGCCTCTGCCCACTGGACCAGTCCTGGTCCAAAGGAATCAAAATGCTAGAATTAGTGATTTCAGGGCTGGCCCTAACATATCCACACAGCTAACATTTTACCCAGTTTTTCCAAGCTAGTTTCAAAGAAGCATTGTTTTGCTTCTGGTTTTGACTGTGCACTTTAACAATCAACATAATTTTATATTTATTTTCAACTGAGAATATGCGTTGATGATTAGAACATAGAAATTGGGAAGCTGAAACAGGACAAATACACAAAACAGTATAACATGGACCTGCAGCCAGCAGAAGTCATGAAATTCCTTAACGGATGTGAGCAAAAATCATACAAGCCCTAAGGAAAATGATGAAGAAACTCATGAAGAGCTAGAAATATTTCTGGCTAAAATGAGAGAGGTATTTGGATTTAGAGACAGTGGAGAGCACATAAAATTTGCTTAATGCATCATCCTTCAAGGATGGTAACAGAAAGGACATGAATGGTGAACAGCACATGACAGAGATTTTGGCACTGATGTGACCAAAATTTGTTCTAGATGACAAAGAAAGGGGGTAACCAACCTAAAAAGGGAAAAAAAGTACCCATGGTTCTCAAATAGGTTTTGTTCCTTTTTTGTAATTTGAACATTTTTCCCCTCAAAGATAGCCATGCCACGGGGAAGGTGGGGAGGGGGCATGGTAACCACCCTCTAGCAGCCAAATGTTGGAAAACGATTTGGCACAACTTGATTTTTTCTTTGCAAAAGGACAGTCTATACTACCACTAAAATTTACCTCCTTCATAAATATACCATTTGATTTTCAGAAGCATCTAACACATGTTTAGACTTCTACTTAATGGCTAGAGGAGGTAATATAAGATAAAAAGAAAAATACGAAGGTGGTCCCCTTTACAGAGGAAGACCACAGAGAGCTGAATTCTTGAATTGGTGTATCGGTCTGCTAGGGCTGCCATAAAAATGATGAGGGACTGGGTGGCTTCAACAGAAACGACTGTCTCACAGTTCTGGGGGCTGGAAGTCAAAGATCAAGGTGTCAGCAGAATTGGCTACTTCTCAATGCTCTGAGAGAGAATCGCTTCCAGACCTCTGCCCTAGCTTCTGGAGATTTACTGGCAATCTGTGGCATTTCTTGGCTTCTGCCGCACCACTCTGATCTGCTCCTCCATTTATTACGTGGCATTCTCCTTGGCCATGCACATCTGTGTCCCAATTTTCCCATCACCAATTGTATTGGATTAGGGGCCCACCCTACCTCAGTATGAATTCATCTTAACTAATTACGCCTGCAATGGCTATTTCCAAACAAGGTCACATTCTGAGTGAAGACTTCAATATGTGAGTTTTGGCAGCACACACTTCAACCCATAACAACTGGTAAGAGACTTAAGGTCAGTCCGATTCTTTCCCATTATAGCTGGATGAACGCCAGCAGATGTTAACAATTGTACAATTTAGCATTGATTTTTATTTGTATTTGCTCATACACGTCTGTGAAATGTTAATTTACAAAGTGGTTGATCACAAAATAACTAAAATAAATAGCTAATAAACTAATGTTTAGCTAAGTAAGAGCTTCTACTGATAATGACTAGAGAAAAGCATGTGCAGATGTACACAGATGGGGCCACATCTAAAACAGGCAAAACCACAGAAGCGATTCCTCACAGAAGAGCTACTATGCAGCTGAACACGGCAGCAGCCACTGAATCAGGCACTGAATTATCAGCTCCTCTCGAGCAACTCAGCATGCTTAGTGAGTTTGGGTACATGAAAATTTTATTCAAAGAATTGCTCAAATATGCAGCATTTTAGAAAAAGTTGAATGAAAAGGGGAATGACTTTGAAAGCTTGCTCCACTCACCACACCGATGTACCCCCACAGAATGTTCTACTCAGTTTTCAATTCAGTGTTAGAAAGCATTCTGGTGGTATTATTATCTAAAATGTCATTAAAAGGAAAAGAAACCTTTGTAATTAGTGATGCTACTTCCAAGAATTTATCCTAAGGAAATCACAGAAAAAAAGCTGATACACAAAAATGTTCACTGGAGTGTTATTTATAACACTGTAAACATGATGAGCAACAACTGCCTAAGAAAGGGGAACCGTCAGCAAACCGCAGCATGCCGAAGGTAACACTGTGCCTGAGCAGCAAGGACGGTGACTGGTGTTTGTTTTATGTTCCTCTCCCTACTGCTCTTCCTGAGTGACCAGGGATTACATTTCTCCCTGTTGCCTCAGGTGATGGTGTCTCGGCCAGCCAGACGCAGATGCTACTTGCAGACAGTCCAACTTCCACCTTCCACACATCTTCTGGAAACCTGTGCTCCTAAATGGGATTAGACCAAGCAAGCCTGTGGGTGGGAACGGAAGAGAGAGGCATGCCTTGAAGAGCTACGGGTAGCTGGTGGCCACACAAGGGAGACCTATCCAAGCTGAGAACAGGGCAGGCTTATGGGAGTGGGTGGCCTATGAAATAGTAGGAGAAATAGTTATTTGGTGGGTCTATGCAGGCAGAGCTCAAAGAGCCAGTGGATGCTCCTAACGGGATTCCCCTGCCTGATGGGGCAATGAAGATGCAGATCTGTCAAGCACTGAGGGATCATGGTGGCTTGCATAATGGGCATTTTAGTGGTGGGGGCATGAGGACTCATAACTGGGGGGCCTCCTTAGTGCCATGTAAGGCCCTTCCCACACCATGGGATCTTTGCTGGGCCCTGGAAGACAGTTACAGTTGAGAAACTAAATGTCCCTCTCCCTAACTTATCAGAGCAGTCCTTTAGATTTAGAAGAAAAAATGTGCCAGTCTCTTGCATACCCTAGCTTGTACATTAAGAGCCATATGTATTACTTAACCATTAAAATGGCATGCAAACACTGTAATTATGCCATGAAGTGTTTGTAAAATGTTATTTAAAAAGGCAGAATACAGAAACATATGAAAGTCTGATGACACATATATGTTGCTGTTTTAAAGCACATAGGAAAAAAACCTGTGAAGAAATGTTATCAAAATACCCATAGCTACTGTTTCCTCTTCTTTGGTGGCATGGGAAGAGGGGATATCGTTTCTCTTTTTCCTATACTAAGACTATATTACTTTTAAAATGGAAAAATAATTCAAAATAAACACGTGACTAGAATATTCTTTCATTTCAAACATAAATTAAGTCGATTTTTGGCTCATGAAGTCTTCTGCTGATTATTTTTATGATTGCCAACTTCCATAATTGCTGTGATATAGAAGTTACAGTTTAGTGGGAGGTGTACTGGATTCTAAGGAGGTACAGTACAAAGTACAGACATTTGGAAGAAAAGGTCTTTATTTACTTTTTTTAAAAAAAGGTCTTTGAATTAAGGTTTTATTTGAACCTTCAAATATATTTAAGAATTAAGGTTTGCTACTGATAACAAGTCTTAAACATAATTACCTGCCTTCATAATGGCTTTAATTTGGTCTGAAAAGCTTTGGTTTCAGTATTTGGTAAATATTTACATTTGACTACCTCTTAACAACTGAAAGAAAAAACAATGTTAAAAATGCCCCTTCAGGCAGCAGAAATATCTATATGGTACATTTTCAAAATTAAGCTAAAACATTTCATGCAAAGAAGATCAGCATTTTCATTAGCACGCTGATAATGCAATGATTTCATTATGCAAAATGGGAATTCATTTTCTGTTTTCTTTGAGGGAGAAGAGTTGAAGGAAGGGTGTGTCTCCTTTTACTTTTGGAAAATAGCATGGTGGTTAAGTGCTTACAAAGACAGAAAACTTGGCTTTGTATCTTGGATTTCTCACCAGTTTTGTGACCAGTTATAATATGCTTTCTAACCTTTACATACCTCCTTTTTTCCCCATCTGTAGCACTGGGATAATATAAGAACTGCCTCACAGATACTACGAGGATAAATTACTGTATGTAAAGTACACGGGCTGGAAGTAAGCACCAAGATATGACTCCACTGTTATTGTTACTAGTAGGAACAGGATCTGCTCTCGAAAACGAAGCCTTCCCTTCATGATGGGAAATAGCAAAACAACAATGTAACTCACAAATCACTTTCCCTTTAGAAAAAATCCCAGGTGTTTAATCTTAGAGTATTAATTACTACCTTAGAAGAAAATACACTCAGTTATGAACCTGCTCCTCTTTGCTGGACTACAGTATTTAGTCTCCAATTAATTGAGAAAGAAATGTTAAATGACAAATTAAGCGAATGCAATACTCCAAAAGTTAAGGCATCTAGTATACCAAAAGTATTAAGTTTAGGTAATGCATTTATAGACTAATAATCAAAAAATAGAATATCTAAGGGCTAAATATAATGTGATTTTAAAAACAGCGCTATCTTTTCTAAAAGAAGCAAAATGACAATGTATTTGTTTTTAAATAGTGGAGATGAATCTTACCTATACATTTTACTTTGCTTATGGTGTAAAAGCTTTCTTATGATTTATCTAGGACCAATTTAGTGGTCAAAAGTCAAATGATTTATAGGCATTAGGCAGGTACAATAAAGGAAGGAAACTGTCAGGGTGGGACAGGGTGAGCCTGATGTTGCGTGACCACCAACCCTTGGTGTTAGCCTGAAAAAGCAGCAGGGGACAGTGGCAAATGCAGGGACGTCGAAAGGTGTCCCATCAAAAGGAAGCAGCAGCTCTGGAAAAGGCAGACTTCGCAGTCAATAGTGGTGGACAGTCTGGTCCTCCCCTCCACCCCCTCTATAAAGAATGAGACCTAAATCCATTTTAAGAGTTAGGGCCTAATTTCATTAAAACAACAACAAAAAAAAATGAAGAGGCCAAAAATCATATCGCAGGGCCAAATTTGGCATAGGTGCCAGTTTGTGACCTATGATGTAAGTGTTCCCAATCACCTAAAACATTTTCAGTAATATCCCATTTGGAGTGTTTGAAAGAGAAAAAAAAATACTTTAATTAAAAAATTGCATTACATATACACACATCCATTTTAATATGTCCACTTACTTTTTGGTCAAGAAAAAACACTTGAAAACTACAATAATCACTCACGCGTCTGTAACGGAGATACCCCTAAATGCTGCCTGTTCAAAACAGAGTCAAAAGCCGACCAGCAACCAAAATGGCTTCAGAGCAGAAAACGCTGTGGTCACAAATTCACACACTGGATTTATACAGCAACCTCTGTTGCCCCCTCCTAACTTCTCTCTCACAAAGTTTTACATGTTTTGCAAGCAGCCTGTGGGGAATGGGTTGCTGAAGACAGTCCCACTGATGACAACAGATTTCATGGCACAAGGAGTTGGCAGGAAGACTCAGAGTGACAGCTATTGAGTAGTCAAACGTCAGAGTCACAGGTCTTTGGGGAAGGCTCACGCTGCCTAGCATGACCCCCAGAGCTCGGGGTACTGCGAGGCACTTCACCAAAGAGCCCTGGTGGCTTTTCCATACAGCATAATAATTCATAATAAACTGGTTCTATAAATGACATACCACACACACAATCATGGCCCCCAGTGGGTTCTCAAGACAAAAATGGTTGGCATTACATTTCAGAAAAATATAAATACTTGGTAAGAATTATTTTAAGAGCTCCTGTTTCCTTACACATAGACCACGTCTCTGAAGTGCCTTACAGCTCTGAAATTAGTCTGCGCTTTTCTCCGAAGGGGTTAAAAACTCAAGATGTTCAGAAAATTGGATTTGAACATTTAAAGAGTTCCTAATGGTAGAGAGAGGTTTTTTTTGTTAATTGAAACTAGAATTGTGATCATGCGTAACAAATTACTTAAAAAGAATACTCTCTGAGGTTTAAGGATTTTAGCTATCAATGAATTGATGAAAACAAGTTTGCTCCAGTAAAGCCGTCACTCAAAGTTTACCTAGTAGCCATGATCAAAACTTTTCTGTAGGTGGACTAGATTTTAATACCAACTCTGCCATGCTGATCGGCACATTCTGATGAAGAAGGAGGTGCTATCCTTTCCCTCTCAGCTAACAGCGTCAAGGAAATGAAGAGCAGCGATTAACCTTCAGCTCAATGCACACAAAGGTCCGTGGCCATCAGATATGCCTGGCTTTGTTCTGCTGAACTTCCAGCGATTTAGCATTTAAGAAGTGATGCTGTATATTTTTGCTGTTATTAGGTTGTGGTTATTTATTTCTCTAAGAAGTACAATTTCAAAGTCTAGGGAGAACAAGAGCTAATGAAAATTTTAAGTAAAACACTTGTGGGTGACTTTTTCAATTACTTCTAAATATTCACTATTCAGTATTATATAGAGTTTCCCCTTTAAACTGTTTGTTCTTTTATTTTTTTTAATCAAAAGATTCAGATTTCAAGTAAATTAAATAGTAAGGTGGGGAAAACCTGTCCTTTATCACTCAGAATGACTCCAAGTTTGGCTTTTGGAAGCACAAGAAAAAAGATTACAGTGTATACCAAGTAAAGTTCTTCCTAAAGAGTCAGGCTTTGTGACATATGCTAGGAGGCATCAAGAGCAATAAAATAGGCGGCAGTTCAAATTAGGAAACAGAAGAACTTTCAAGAAAGCAGAGAAAACACAGTTGAGAAAGTGAGAGAAGGGAAAGGCTTGAACAAATCTACTGTACCATTTCTTTAAAGTCATGGCCATCTAAAAGCACCAACCAGAAAGAAGTTGACGCTTAAAAGCACAGCAGAAACTTCTCCATTAGGGCACTTCGTGTATGTACTGTGATAGGTATCAAATGGCACAAAGTAAAACAATTCTGAGAATACACCTGTATTTCATATCTGATGAGGCCTTAGTTTGCTGATCCATAATAAGCCCCTTATGAGCTAAGCCATGCTTTCACTATAATCCTTTCCCACATATCTGAACCTGCTGTGGGATTTTTTTAAACTGCTATTAGCAGTAACTAAAACTTCTAAGCCCCTGCTATGCCTTTATTATTAACACATACAATTATCATGCTGTAGCATTAAAGAACTGTGAAAAACCTTATCTTATTTCTGTATCTCACCATTTTAAGGAGAATAACAGCAAGATATTCACAGAAATACTGTTTTCGCTCATTTCTGTGTGTATTTTCACCGTAAATTACTTCAGCTATAAGGTTAATTGGCATCTCTTCAGGCTATGAGAAACTTCAAAGTACCTGGAATTACTCTATTACTAATGCAACAACTTCAGATACAAAGTAATCTTTCTTTAGTTTACTAAAGACAAGGGCTGATTTTCAGCCCATTCCTGGAAAGAAAAATAGAACTCATTTTGAAGGTGAATATCGTAATTGGATAAAGAAGGAAATTCATCTGACTCCATGGTAATTATTAAATCAACTATCACGGCTCTTGCCCTAATCAAACATGGGAAAGATCACTAAGAAGCCCAAACTCTGGAAACTGCAGACGTACCCCCACCATGCCAACACCTACAGGACTCAGGCCAGCTGTGGACATTCTATCCCTTATCGTAGTGGGTAACTCCTTGCCCCCCACCCGGCCCCCTCCTTCTTTCCATTCTCTCAATCCTTCCTATTTTGTTTCAAGCTCAACTGTTTTGCTTTCATCTGTTTCTGTATCATTGAATGAGAATTGCTAAGCAACAAAAAAAACTGAAAGCCTTTAATTCAGCCCAAACGCAGGGTTCCTGCATCTCACTGATTCAAGGAGCAGGCAGTGAGGGGGTGTCCCTGTTCTATGCCCTACTGTGGATAAAGTGAAGGTTCCTGTGGCCAGGATTCTCACTTGGCCCCAGTTGGCTAGCTCACTACACATGGGTGGGAAATACATTGTTATTGACTCTATATAAAGAGCTCTGCCCAGTGCGCACTGGGCGACAGGGAGGCACAGCTGCAAAGCTGCAGGAGAGGAGAGCAGAGGCTGGAGTGGTGGCAGGGCCAAGGATGGAGACTGAGACTGCTGTGCGGGCAGAGGGGCCCCGAGGCAGAGACCGGCTTGCTGCATGCAGACTCGCTCTGAGCGGACAGGATTCTAGTGACTAACCTGCCGCAATGGAAATACAGTTGGGAATAACCCTTTCACCCCAAGAATGTTCTACTGTCATTTCTTTGGTTATATTGAATCCATAGTGAACCTGCCCAGGGCTGAAACCCATTGGCAAGACATCCACCTAACTTCAAGGTGAGACAGGTTAGAGCATGGTTGCCCCCTCTCCACAGACACCTCCTGCTTCATGTCGGGCACACTGTCGGTCGCCTAGATTCTACGAGGCACATTCTCTCCAATCCTCAGGTTCGGCATGGGAGTTGGACAGCAATAAAGCCCAGAATTCTCATTGTGTGTGTAAGACAATTCCAGCCTAAGATTTTAGAAACGAGGACTAAAACCTCCTGTAAGTGGAGAATAAAATTCTCCCAAAGCAGCATTCTACAGGTACGTGATGAAAGTTACAGTGAGACTATGGAGCCAAAGTCACTGACATGCTCCTGCACACACAAACACCTGCTCCGAGGAAAATAGCAGAAGATAAGGGAAATGCAGTCTTCTCCTTTTGAAGTCAGGACATTCAAAATTTGGGGTTAAATTACAACTTTTCCAGGGAAAGGCAGGCTGCAGAGCGGCACCTGGTTCAGCTACAAAAATGACAAGGCCGGGGCGGGAGCCAAGATGGCGGCGTGAGTAGAGCAGTGGAAATCTCCTCCCAAAAACACATAGAGCTATGAAAATATAACAAAGAAAAATCTTCCTAAAATAGAGACCACAGGACACAGGACAACATCCAGACCACATCCACACCTGCAAGAACCCAGCGCCTTGTGAAGGGGGTAAGATACAAGCCCCAGCCCGGCGGGACCCGAGCGCCCCTCCCCCCGGCTCCCGGCGGGTGGAGAGAAACCGGAGCAGTTTTTTTTTTTTGGCGAGCGCTTTTTGGAAGCCTTAGAGGGACGGGCCCCTGTTGCTGGGGAGGCAGGGTGGCGGGACCGGTGAGGAGGTGCCTGGGAACAGCGCCGGAGGACAAAGAATATCCCGCGTTTCTCCCTGCAAGACCTGGGGGCGGGTGCCTGAGACCGGTGCCTGAGGACGGAGGAGGTCGCGCGTTTTTCCCCTTTTTTTTTTTCTCTTTTTGGCAAGCGCTTTTTGGAAGCCTTGAAGGGACGGGGACCCCAGTGCTAGGGAGGCACGGTGGCGGGTCTGGTGAGCGGGTGGCTGGGACCGGCACCTGAGGACAAAGAATATCCCCCGTTTTTCCCTGCGGGACCGGTGGGCGGGTGCCTGAGACCGGCACTTGAGGACAGAGGAAATCGCGCTTTTTTCCCCTTTTTTTTTCTCTTTTCTGCGAGTGCTTTTTGGAAGCCTAAAAGGGACAGGGACCCCGGTGCTAGGGAGGCAGGGCGGCGGGACTGGTGAGCGGGTGCCTGGGACCGGCACCTGAGGACAAAGAATATCCCGCATTTTTCCCTGTGGGACCGGTGGGTGGGTGCCTGAGACCAGCACCTGAGGACGGAAGAAATCGCGCGTTTTTCCCCTTTTTTTTCTCTCTTTTTGCCAAGTGCTTTTTGGAAGCCTTGAAGGGACAGGGACCCCGGTGCTAGGGAGGCAGGGCGGCAGGACTGGTGAGCGGGTGCGTGGGACCAGTGCCTGAGGACAAAGAATATTGAGCGTTCCTTCCCTGCGGGACCGGTGGGTGGGTGCTTTTTGGAAGCCTTGAAAGGACAGGGACCCTGGTGCTAGGGAGACAGGGCAGCAGGACCAGTGCGCGGGTGCCTGGGACCGGCACCTGAGGAAAAAAAAAAAAAAAAATCGCGTGTTTTTTCTTTTTTTTTTCCTTTCTGTTCCCTCTCTCATTGTTGCTGTTGTTGTTTTGGTTTGGAGAGTGCTTTTTGGAAATCTTAAAGGGGCAGGACAGGTCACTTAGACCAGAAGCAGGGAATCTGGGGATCTCTGGGCACTCTAACCCCCTGGGCAGCAGGGAGCACAGAGGCCCCTTACGGAGATAAATAGTCTCCTGGCTGCTCCCCCTCTAACGGGGCTCCACCATTTTGGAGGAACAGCCCCAGCCAGGCCAAGCCCACAGCAACAGTGGAGATAAACCCCAAAGCAACTGGGCAGGAAGCAGAAGCCCTGTCTGCGCACAGCTGCCCAGCACAAGCCACTAGAGGTCGCTATTCTCCCAGGAAAAGGCTACAAACCAACAAGAAGGGAAGCTCTTCCAGCGGTCACTTGTACCAGCTCTGCAGACTATCTCTATCACCATGAAAAGGCAAAACTACAGGCAGACAAAGATCACAGAGACAACACCTGAGAAGGAGACAGACCTAACTAGTCCTCCTGAAAAAGAATTCAAAATAAAAATCATGAACATGCTGACAGAGATGCAGAAAAAAATGCAAGGGCAATGGGATGAGATGCAGAGAAAAATGCAAGAGCAGTGGGATGAGATGCAGAGAAAAATGCAAGAGCAGTGGGATGAAGTCCGGAAGGAGATCACAGATGTCAGGAAAGAGATCACAGAAGTGAAACAATCCCTGGAAGGATTTATAAGCAGAATGGATAAGATGCAAGAGGCCATTGAAGGAATAGAAGCCAGAGAACAGGAACGTATAGAAGCTGACATAGAGAGAGATAAAAGGATCTCCAGGAATGAAACAACACTAAGAGAAATATGTGACCAATACAAAAGGAAAAACATTCGTATTATAGGGATACCAGAAGAGGAAGAAAGAGGAAAAGGGATAGAAAGGGTCTTTGAAGAAATAATTGCTGAAAACTTCCCCAAACTGGGGGAGGAAATAATCGAACAGACCATGGAATTATACAGAACCCCCAACAGAAAGGATCCAAGGAGGACAACACCAAGACACATAATAATTAAAATGGCAAGGATCAAGGACAAGGAAAGAGTTTTAAAGGCAGCTAGAGAGAAAAAGGTCACCTATAAAGGAAAACCAATCAGGCTAACATCAGACTTCTCAACAGAAACCCTACAGGCCAGAAGAGAATGGCATGATATACTTAATGCAATGAAACAGAAGGGCCTTGAACCAAGGATACTGTATCCAGCACGACTATCATTTAAATATGATGGTGGGATCAAACAATTCCCAGACAAGCAAAAGCTGAGGGAATTTGCTTCCCACAAACCACCTCTACAGGGCATCCTACAGGGACTGCTCTAGATGGGAGCACCCCTAAAAAGAGCACAGAACAAAACACACAACATATGAAGAAGGGAGGAGGAGGAATAAGAAGGGAGAGAAGAAAAGACTCTCCAGACAGTGTATATAACAGCTCAATAAGCGAGCTAAGTTAGGCAGTAAGATACTAAAGAAGCTAACCTTGAACCTTTGGTAACCACGAATCTAAAGCCTGCAATGGCAATAAGTACATATCTTTCAATAGTCACCCTAAATGTAAATGGACTTAATGCACCAATCAAAAGACATAGAGTAATAGAATGGATAAAAAAGCAAGACCCATCTATATGCTGCTTACAAGAAACTCACCTTAAACCCAAAGATAAGCATAGACTAAAAGTCAAGGGATGGAAAAACATATTTCAGGCAAACAACAGTGAGAAGAAAGCAGGGGTTGCAGTACTAATATCAGACAAAATAGACTTCAAAACAAAGAAAGTAACAAGAGATAAAGAAGGCCACTACATAATGATAAAGGGCTTAGTCCAACAAGAGGATATAACCATTCTAAATATATATGCACCCAATACAGGAGCACCAGCATATGTGAAGCAAATACTAACAGAACTAAAGAGGGAAATAGACTGCAATGCATTCATTGTAGGAGACTTCAACACACCACTCACCCCAAAGGATAGATCCACCGGGCAGAAAATAAGTAAAGACACACAGGCACTGAACAACACACTAGAACAGATGGACCTAATAGACATCTATAGAACTTTACATCCAAAAGCAACAGGATATACATTCTTCTCAAGTGCACATGGAACATTCTCCAGAATAGACCACATACTAGCTCACAAAAAGAGCCTCAGTAAATTCCACAATATTGAAATTCTACCAACCAATTTTTCAGACCACAAAGGTATGAAAGTAGAAATAAATTCTACAAAGAAAACAAAAAGGCTCACAAACACATGGAGGCTTCACAACATGCTACTAAATAATCAATGGATCAATGAACAAATCAAAATAGAGATCAAGGAATATATAGAAACAAATGACAACAACAACACTAAGCCCCAACTTCTGTGGGATGCAGCGAAAGCAGTCTTAAGAGGAAAGTATATAGCAATCCAGGCACACTTGAAGAAGGAAGAACAATCCCAAATGAATAGTCTAACATCACAATTATTAAAACTGGAAAAAGAAGAACAAATGAGGCCTAAAGTCAGCAGAAGGAGGGACATAATAAAGATCAGAGAAGAAATAAACAAAATTGAGAAGAATAAAACAATAGCAAAAATCAACGAAACCAAGAGCTGGTTCTTTGAGAAAATAAACAAAATAGATAAGCCTCTAGCCCAACTTATTAAGAGAAAAAGAGAGTCAACACAAATCAACATAATCAGAAATGAGAATGGAAAAATCACGACAGACTCCACAGAAATACAAAGAATTATTAAAGACTACTATGAAAACCTATATGCCAACAAGCTGGAAAACCTAGAAGAAATGGACAACTTCCTAGAAAAATACAACCTCCCAAGACTGACCAAGGAAGAAACACAAAAGTTAAACAAACCAATTACAAGCAAAGAAATTGAAACAGTAATCAAAAAACTACCCAAGAACAAAACCCCGGGGCCGGACGGATTTACCTCGGAATTTTATCAGACACACAGAGAAGACATAATACCCATTCTCCTTAAAGTGTTCCACAAAATAGAAGAAGAGGGAATACTCCCAAACTCATTCTATGAAGCCAACATCACCCTAATACCAAAACCAGGCAAAGACCCCACCAAAAAAGAAAATTACAGACCAATATCCCTGATGAATGTAGATGCAAAAATACTCAATAAAATATTAGCAAACAGAATTCAACAGTATATCAAAAGGATCATACACCATGACCAAGTGGGGTTCATCCCAGGGATGCAAGGATGGTACAACATTCGAAAATCCATCAACATCATCCACCACATCAACAAAAAGAAAGACAAAAACCACATGATCATCTCCATAGATGCTGAAAAAGCATTTGACAAAATTCAACATCCATTCATGATAAAAACTCTCAGCAAAATGGGAATAGAGGGCAAGTACCTCAACATAATAAAGGCCATATATGATAAACCCACAGCCAGCATTATACTGAACAGCGAGAAGCTGAAAGCATTTCCACTGAGATCGGGAACCAGACAGGGATGCCCACTCTCCCCACTGTTATTTAACATAGTACTGGAGGTCCTAGCCACGGCAATCAGACAAAACAAAGAAATACAAGGAATCCAGATTGGTAAAGAAGAAGTTAAACTGTCACTATTTGCAGATGATATGATACTGTACATAAAAAACCCTAAAGACTCCACTCCAAAACTACTAGAACTGATATCGGAATACAGCAAAGTTGCAGGATACAAAATCAACACACAGAAATCTGTAGCTTTCCTATACACTAACAACGAATCAATAGAAAGAGAAATCAGGAAAACAATTCCATTCACCATTGCATCAAAAAGAATAAAATACCTAGGAATAAACCTAACCAAGGAAGTGAAAGACTTATACTCTGAAAACTACAAGTCACTCTTAAGAGAAATTAAAGGGGACACTAATAAATGGAAACTCATCCCATGCTCATGGCTAGGAAGAATTAATATCGTCAAAATGGCCATCCTGCCGAAAGCAATATACAAATTTGATGCAATCCCTCTCAAATTACCAGCAACATTCTTCAATGAATTGGAACAAATAATTCAAAAATTCATATGGAAACACCAAAGACCCCGAATAGCCAAAGCAATCCTGAAAAAGAAGAATAAAGTAGGGGGGATCTCACTCCCCAACTTCAAGCTCTACTACAAAGCCATAGTAATCAAGACAATTTGGTACTGGCACAAGAACAGAGCCACAGACCAGTGGAACAGATTAGAGACCCCAGAAATTAACCCAAACATATATGGTCAATTAATATTTGATAAAGGAGCCATGGACATACAATGGCAAAATGACAGTCTCTTCAACAGATGGTGCTGGCAAAACTGGACAGCTACATGTAGGAGAATGAAACTGGACCATTGTCTAACCCCATACACAAAGGTAAACTCAAAATGGATCAAAGACCTGAATGTAAGTCACGAAACCATTAAACTCTTGGAAAAAAACATAGGCAAAAACCTCTTAGACATAAACATGAGTGATCTCTTCTTGAACATATCTCCCCGGGCAAGGAAAACAACAGCAAAAATGAGCAAGTGGGACTACATTAAGCTGAAAAGCTTCTGTACAGCGAAAGACACCATCAATAGAACAAAAAGGAACCCTACAGTATGGGAGAATATATTTGAAAATGACAGATCTGATAAAGGCTTGACGTCCAGAATATATAAAGAGCTCACACGCCTCAACAAACAAAAAACAAATAACCCAATTAAAAAATGGGCAGAGGAACTGAACAGACAGTTCTCCAAAAAAGAAATACAGATGGCCAAGAGACACATGAAAAGATGCTCCACATCGCTAATTATCAGAGAAATGCAAATTAAAACTACAATGAGGTATCACCTCACACCAGTAAGGATAGCTGCCATCCAAAAGACAAACAACAACAAATGTTGGCGAGGCTGTGGAGAAAGGGGAACCCTCCTACACTGCTGGTGGGAATGTAAATTAGTTCAACCATTGTGGAAAGCAGTATGGAGGTGCATCAAAATGCTCAAAACAGACCTACCATTTGACCCAGGAATTCCACTCCTAGGAATTTACCCTAAGAACGCAGCAATCAAGTTTGAGAAAGACAGATGCACTCCTATGTTTATCGCAGCACTATTTACAATAGCCAAGAACTGGAAGCAACCTAAATGTCCATCTGTAGATGAATGGATAAAGAAGATGTGGTACATATACACAATGGAATACTACTCAGCCATAAGAAGTGGAAAAATCCAACCATTTGCAGCAACATGGATGGAGCTGGAGAGTATTATGCTCAGTGAAATAAGCCATGCGGAGAAAGAGAAATACCAAATGATTTCACTCATCTGAGGAGTATAGGAACAAAGGAAAAACTGAAGGAACAAAACAGCAGCAGAATTACAGAACCCAAAAATGGACTAACAGGTACCAAAGGGAAAGGAACTGGGGAGGATGGGTGGGCAGGGAGGGATAAGGGGGGGGAAGAAGAAGGGGGGTATTAAGATTAGCATGCATGGGGGGGAGGGAGAAAGGGGAGGGTGGGCTGCACAACATAGAGAGGACAAGTAGTGACTCTACAACATTTTGCTAAGCTGATGGACAGTAACCGTAATGTGGTTGTTAGGGGGGACCTGATATAGGGGAGAGCATAGTAAACATAGTATTCTTCAGGTAAGTGTAGATTAAAAATTTAAAAAAAAAAAAAAAAAGAAAGAAAGAAAGAAAAGGGGGATTACTCCTTAACAGGATAAAACTATTGGTAAATCAAAGATCAACGCATGCTTTACATATCCTTAATGTTGATCACTTAAAGGGTGTCAGATGATCAGCTATGGAGGTACTCTTTTCTGATAATATTCCTTTCTCTTAATTAAAAAAAAAAAAAAAAAGCAGTTACTGTGTGCTGACCTCCAATGAGTTCTGCACAGTGGTATAGAGGGCATGTCAAAGTGTGGGCAAAGGGTCTGTTTGTTTCTACGCAGAAGATCAAGGCCTAGCTTGGATACCCAGAAAATGAACTAAGATACGATATGAGGAGGAGCTTCCGGCATCAGCACTCTCTGGAGGACTCGTGCCGGGGGATGATCATCAAAAAGCCTCCACAGGGATCCGGACGATGCTGCGGTTGTGGCTGCATCCAGCCCACCATCTCCTGGACTTGCCATGAGAAGGAGGAGGGAGATGTCTAGGCTGGCATGTGCATACAGTGAGACAACGAATTTGACTGGATCTGTACTGTTGGAACTCAACCAGGAGTTGGGAGGGGTGCAAGTTGTAGCACCCCAAAATCTCATACTATAGACTATCTATGGTTAAAAGAACATATGGGATGTGAACAGATCCCAGAAATGGGCTGCTTTAATTTGTCTGATGGTTCAAGTACAGTTGGAAAATATCCATCATATCATAGATAAATTTTCACAAATGCCTAGGGTGCCTAAATGGTTTTCTTGGCTTCACTGGAGATGGCTGGTGATTATAGATTTGCTTTGTTTATGTCACCGTATTCCTATTATGTCAATATGTGTGTGCAAATTAGTTAGTAGTTTAAAACCTATACATACTTAAGGTACTATACAAGAAGATATGTCAAAGAAATAATCAATCCTCCCAAGTTTCCTTCATATGCTACATCTATAGCTTTTCTTCTTCCTTCCTAATTACAAACTTTAAATAGAATTCGTGCCTCATATCGAATTTACCGAGTATCATAATTCCTCCAGGTGGTAAAGATACCTCGAGACAAGTGCTGGGCATAGAAGCCACAGGGCATAAATCTGCAAAGAAGTAAAAAGCTAACCTTTGCAAACAATATGGCTTCTCTCTCACTTACCAACTTTACATTTCCCTGTATGGCCCCGGAAGATGACTGGTTAGCCAGAGACGGGTAAGATTCCTCAAGGGAGGAACAACCTAAGACAGGCACAGTCGCAGGGGGGCCATCAGGTGAGAATTTGGGGATCAACAGAGGTGAGGCTCAGAACCTCACCCCCCCTGCTTTGAGAGAAATCTTCTGCATCCGTGGATGTCTTGCTGCCCTTGTCTAGCCTGGATTAATACTTAGTCCATAGGCACACACCTGATCATCTGATCATCTACATTTGCCTTCTTACAGCACTAAACTATGTTTTCTACCTTTATCTTGCATCTACCTACCACTTCAGCATTTTATTAAAAATAAAAATAATAATAATAATAGGAGAAATGTGGGATCAACATATAAATCAAGTACAAAAATCAAATGAATATTCATATTTGACCTGATGGTTTATAGGTCATATTGCATGATCAAAACCGAAAGTTTCTGTGATGACTGCCCTTGTACTGTTCACCATGTAAGAATTTATTCACTCTGTAAGAATTCGTTCACCATGTAAGAACTTGTTCGTTATGCTTCAGAAGATTGGAGACTGACGAGAATTAGGCTTGAGATGGATTAATGATTGTACATTGAGCATTGACCCCCCTATACTGAATTTTATTGTTGTTAACAACCATTTGATCAATAAATATGAGAGATGCCCTCTCAAAAAAAAAAAAAAAAAAAAAAAAAAAAAAAAAAAAAAAAAAAAATGACAAGGCCGGTTTCCTTCCTGCCTGCTGAGCCTCAGGGACAGTGAGCCATCCTCACGTTGCTGACAGTTCCCGATACAGCCTTTAAATTGTGGAATGCCAGCTAAGGCATAAGCTTTATCTCGGGAAAGGGCCACAGACCCACATTTTATTTAAAACTTGACAAATAATAGTTCTAAAGCCCTCATTCTGTTTTCTAGGATTGATTGCACTCCAACAAGGGGAAGTAACTTCCATCCAGTTTCTCTCTTAAGTGACCAAAATGGCTATTTGCCGATGTATTGCAATTTATTATATTATTTCTAAATATAAAATTATAATATTTAGAAACACTAGTACCTAGATTTTTTTAAACCTTCTGAAAATACGCAAATGTTTGCCTTACATTCAGTTTGATTAAAATATTATTAGAGGTCCATGGCATCTAGTGCAACACTAGAATTGTCAGTAACGTCAGAGCTGCTAACTCAGGAAATCTAAACAGCAGACAGGCAGAACGGCTGGAAAAAGCAAGGACTTTTAATGCTAGACACCCGGACTGGAGCTCCAGCTCCTCTGAGAGCTACATGAGCTTGGCAAGTTATTCACCCTCTGTAATTTATAAGATGGAGATACCACTATGTCCCCCATGAGATGACATGCCTAAAGCACCCAGCACAGTGCTTGGCACTTGGTCGGCCCTCAACATGTGTTAGCCGCTCTGTGCAGGCGCTGGGGGACAGACAGGATCTAAGTCTGCATCTGTCTATCTCCAAAGCCTGAGTTTTTTCCACTGCTTCTCTGTTATTAGTCTGAGGTCAACATTGCTCAACACACTTAATATTATTAAGAGGTTTAGAAATTCTAAAACTAGATGATGAAATTTGAATTCTCTTGAGGAATTACTGGGATAATACCCGTGATCAAGATTTGCTTCGCTGCTGGATTTGAATCTGACTCTTAAAAGGGGAAGAATTGATTAACCCATTAGACTATTTGGTTCCCTTTAACATTATTCTAAAGCCATATAGGATTAGCAGTTCTGCCAGTTTGCTTTCCGCTGATTAGCAAAGGATTAAAAGACAAACTCAAGTTGGTCTTAAGATGTGCCAAATGAAAGATGGAGAAACCTTGGTATTTTCCAAGCATGCACCAATGAAGGATTTCGTTTGGATTTTAATTGTTCTTTCTAAAACTTTTAAACATTCAGGGAAATAATCTCAATCTGCCTTGCTTCGTCTTTGCTTTCAAATACTGTAAATGGCTGGAGTCCAGACAGAGTAGTTATCCTCAAATGCCTTCCATGGGGGCCTGCCAGATTCTGTGGCTCAGAAGTAATTTAAAAGCAGAAATGTGTAACAAATGAGACCTAATGGAAAACACTGGATGTTTAAAGTTAGAAAGATCACTCTTTTCCCCAGTGAGAAACAGACAATACATACACACACATGTGCCTTATGCACACATACACAGATTCATGTAAACAAGACAGAAGATGAACTGACATGTGTTTTCTCATCACTGTAAGAACTAATTGGCAAGAGTAAAAAATATATATATATATATATATTGTTCAGCTTTTCAAAGGAGAATGAAATTCACGATGCAACTTTTAACCAAACTCAACAATGACACTTAAGTCAAAACAGAATATTTAGGATAACACAACCTGTACCTTAAGGGCTTTTGGGGGCAGAGGGTGGGAGGTATACTGCTTGAACATTTGCAAGCCACTTTCTTAGAACAAATTCTTCCTTTATATAACGAAATACCTTTTTAATAATGACTTCCAGAAGAAGAAATGCCCATCTAGTTAAGTGCTCTTTCTATCACTGATGTTCAAGCAGAAGCTGGGGTGTTCCAAAGGAAATTCATCAACTAGGAAAAGTTTAATTAAACCTGGGGCCCACCATGCTGTGTTCTTCTTGGATTTGTTCCTACATTCATCTGTCCAAACATTCATGAAATGCTCACTAAATGTCAGGTACCTTACAACACACAGTAAGTGTACAGCAGAGCAAAGGACACACCCAGTTCCTGCCTTCCTGGAGCTTAGAGTTCAGAAGGGAAAATGAAATACAAGGGTTTGCAAACATCATGAGTGCCATGGGAAGGTTGGGGAGAGACCTATGCTGGGAGCAGTGAGAAACTGCTCTACCAAACCATCCCGGGGACAAAGTGGAGTTAGCTGCACAGCAGGAGAGGACGGAATGCTGTAGGCTAGGAAGAGTGTGAGTGGAAAGTGAAGCAAAGTCAGGATGGCTGAGAGGACAGGTGGCTGAAGCCTCGAAAGGCAGGCAGAGAAGTGACCCTGATGGATACAACAAGGCTTATTTGAATTTTTCCAAGAGCAATGGAAACTATTAAAAGTTTATTGAAGCATTAAAACTATTAAACCATGGAGGACCCTTATAATGACATAGGAATTGTGGGCAATATTGTGTCATGGCAAGAATGAAGGCAGGAAGAGCATACAGGAGGCTACAACCACAGCCCAGATAGAAAATGATGGTGACATGGCGCAAGGAACCGGTAATGAGGAGGCAAAGGGTGTTTGGTTGTTACATACAGAAAGGTTAGTCCTGTGGGTTAGGGAAAGAGCCGCATCAAAGAAAAGGCACAGGATTCTGCTGTGGGCAACTTCATAACTGATGAAGATGTCTTCATGGGAGGTGAACCCTGGAGGCAGAGCATGTTGGCGGCAGGAAGGGAAGCTGATGTGCTTAGCTTAAGGCAGGGTAAGTGTGAGGCGAGCCACAGCACAATGGGTCTAAAGCCCTGGGAAAACGGTGGGCTACAGATGAGCCTTTGGTATTTGTGAGCATATAAACCTTTAGGGTCCAATATGGTAGCCGCTGTTCATATGCATCTACAGTGTATCTGGGATGTGGCCAGAGCAAAGTGAGACGTGAAGCAAAAAACACATCCTAGATTCTGAATAAGTGTATTTGAAAAAGGACTCGAGGATCTCATTAATAAGTTTTTATATTGATTATATTTAATTTATAGTAATTTTGATCTATCAGTTGAAAAAATACATTAAAACATATTTTTTTAATCAAAGTATTGTTTACATACAATATGATATTAGTTTCAACTGTACTACATAGTGATTTGACATTTCTATACATTATGAAATGATCACCATCTTCTGTTTCTTTTTACTTTTATAAAGTGGCTACTAGAGAATTAAAAATTACATGTGAAGTGTGCATTGTGATTCACATTATATTTCTATGGGTGGCACTGATACGGTAACTGAAATTTAGGAGAGTAAACAGGATCATTAATGAGAGGCGGGTCTCTGATGAAACTGCAGGGTTCAGCACCTGCTGGGTGATCTGATGAGGAGCTGCTGAAAACATGGGATAAACTGATAAAGCTGGAGAAAGGGTGTGACAGAAGGCAAGGAAGGCACAAGCTCCGACCGGCAGGGAGTGGACAACAGGGTCACGTTCTGTTGGGCAGTCAAGTAAATAAAGGACTGAAGAAAAGCAAATTTAAACTAGAACACAGAAGACTAAATGGTTACTAAAATATTAGTTTATGAAAAAGACAATTATATTCCTATAATTTAATTGTCCTGGATTTTATGTATACTTCACTACAATTTCCAAGTTATTTCATTGACTTCCAACAGGCATATTATTTTAAATCAAAGTTTTACACCCTGTATTAATCCATGCTTCTCACCCACCCCCGCAAGATGTTCCTTTGGTATTATCTGAAGTTCCTGATGATTGAAAACAAATCAAAGAGCAGGAAAAAACAAAAAACCTTGATTGTTTGCGAACTATGTCCCCTTTCACCCCATGATTCACATAGTGCCCCTACTAGCTCATGCTTGTTCATCACCACAGAATCACTAATTTAGATAATCTCAAAACTCTTCAAATTCTAAAATTATATACACCTATTCTTAATTTTCCCATATTTCTTCATTGCGGTAATAACATCAGTGTTCTTCCAAGATACGGTGGCCTCACAAAAGCATCCACTGTGAATAAAGTAAACATCTGCATGTTTTTTTCTGAATCAATTTCCCAAAGCATTTATTCAGCACATTTATTAAGAGCCTACTACACTCCCCAATGAGGATACAGCAGTGAACCTCAAGTCTCTGCGTTCAGTGAGCTTACATCCTAGTGGCACAAAAATAAATACTATTGTCTCATATTAATAAAAAACAAAACCAAGAACAACCATTGTAGCAGGAGCGGTTTATAAGGCTTGCACCTGACAGTAACTGTCATTTAGCCCTTTAAGTCTGTTACTTACTTGATGTTCACAAATAACCATGAGTTAGGTCAGTCATTAGGCCCATTTTACAGAGGCAAACACTTAAGACAGAGCCACCAGCCCTCAAGCCACACTCTGCCTGGGTAAGTTGGATCACATGGTTGGGGATCTAAGTTGCAATTCACTGCCAGTTGTATTAGCCACACACCTGCTGCTACAACATGCTATCCTCCTACAGCAGCACCTGGTGTGGTGGTAACATAACCTGTGTGATTTATGTCTGATTTGCCTACTGTGCTGAACACTCCACGAAGGCAAGGTGGGCATCCATATATCCTCAGCCCCTAGAGGAACACCTGGAACATAGGAGGTGCTCAGAAAATATTAAAGGAATTCAGGAAATTTATCACATGTAGGCCCAAACTTATTTTTATCATGCAAAGAAAAATCTCTTACCCTTGTCTGCCTCCTTGTATAGTGCAGAATATATGTAATTGTCCTTCCCAGAGTCATCAACATGCTCTCATTTTTGTACTTGGTTGTAAATGCAGTGATGCCATTGGGGAGCTAATGAGGTTTATAGGGTCGTTTGCCTGGATAACAGATAGCTCCCTAATTGCTGTGCTAAGTGCTTATAAGTGTTTTAATGTCCTATTCTACCACTTTCAATATGTGTGTTCTCATCCCCTAATTTGATGCTAATATACAATAATCCAAGAAACCTGATATTTGTTTATTGACCTTATCCAGAGGGCACAGATTTCAGTACAAAGATTTTGTTATATCTATTTTAACTACTAGAATGACTTTTCTCTCTTCTGACTTTTCACATTTTCCAGCCTTAAGATTAACTCATCACTTTATTTTTGCTACTTTCAAAGCAATATTACCATGCACTAGGCAAATAACTGCAAAATGTATGAAGTGCAGAACATACACTCAATTATTCTACCCACCTGTTACCCACAAGAGGCAACGACTTTGAAAGGCCCCCCCCAGGCGATGCTTCTTTACCAGTCTAACCAGGAACCTGAGATGGATAAAACAGTAGCTTTAGAATGTATCACTTTTTGGTGTAGAAAACTCCATTACATACTATACAAAATAAGCCTCCATGTAACACTTCGTATTGAAAGTGTTCTCTCTCATAAGAGTCTTCCCTGTCATTGATCATTTTATTTGGCTGCTTCTCTATTTTTTCCTGGTTTCATTATGTCTCTTTTGTACTATAATGTGAGTCTGAGATACAGAAACCTTCCAGGGACAGCTCATGACTTTGTCTGTTGAAATGTTAAGGTTGGTGGGAAACAGGCCTAAAATAATAGAAATTGTATTCAGAGAAGGGAATATGATAAATGTCTTTCATCTTCTTTAGGGTAGCTCCTTGGGGGTTCCTACAAAAAGGGATCACAAATGCCCACATAGACTTTTCCTGGTCTAAGAGCTGATCAAACATTTTTTTTTTTTTGTAATTCAAGTATAGTGGATACACAATATTGTATGGGTTTCAGGTGTACAACATAGTGATTCTACAATTATATAATCATGAAATGCTCACCCTGATAAGTAGTTACCAACTGTCACCAAATATGTTATATTGACTATAGTCCCTGTGCTGTACTTGTTTCAATTGGAAGTTTGTCCCTCTTTATCCCCTTCACCTATTTTCCCCACCCCTCTACCCCATCTGCTATGGAAACCACCCGTTTGTTCTCTGTTGGACAAATGTTTTTAATGAGAATACTCTCCCTTCTGTTGGTTGCTTGAGAAGAGTTCATAATGACCAGTTTCCTTACTGTTTACAACACATTTGATTTTTTTGTTGTTGATGTTAATGTATTTGTTGCCATATATCTCAGTTAATCTCATGACTTCCATTTCCCATTAGATAATTTTTCATTATTTGCTAAATTTGTTTGAGTTCCCAGAAAAGCGTAAAAGGAAGGTTTATGGTGTATATTGTTGGTATCAAATAACACTTCAGTATACTGATCCCAAGGTAATGTTAAAAGGCCGAGGGAAAATATTTAGAGGAAGAAGAAAAGATATATCAACATAAAATTATACAAGTGGCAAAAAAAACCCAAGCAGCCTAGAATTATATTATAGTTTTCTTTCCTGAAAGACAAGTACATTATAAATAACAACAAGGAACATTTACTTGTTACTTAGAATGTGAACTAGTATTGTGCCAGATGGTTTAATGTTCACTGTCTCCTCCTCAGTCTTCACTAACTCCACAGGCCAGGAATCAGGCATTATGCCCATTTTACAGATGAGAATACTGAGGCTGAGAAAGATTACAGTGCCCAAGAAACATAATTACAAAGTATAGAAAAAGGTCTGTTTGATTCCAAAGTTAGTTCCCTTGCATACTGAGCCTTTTGAAATCACCTGTACCCTAACCTTTCATTGTTGAATATGGGAATTTCCAAGAAATTTCAGGTGGTGGGACTGGAACCCTATTATTCATATTCATAACATATAAATGACATTTAATTTCTACATATTTGGATGGAAAAGATCAAGTACATACCTTTGTCAGATAACTGGTATTAATACATTAAGAGGAAAAGCTCAAATTTATTAGAAATATCTCTAAAAGGCTGTTAAATTCTGATACTGTTTCCAAGCTATACCCTCATTCAGGCCATGCTATTTTCCCAGCCTACTGGATTGGTCTCCTAAAAGATCCCCTCAGTTTTTTTTTTCCATAGTCACCATAGTCAAATATTGAAAACACAAATTTAAAACTGCCTTTCTATCATCTACAGCACACATTCCAATGTCCTTGTCCTGGATGTAGAGCCCTGGGTGGCTGGAGCCCATCACTCACCTGTCTTAAAATGGCTGTGAGCTCAAGGACAAGAAACTAACAAATTTTATTAGTTCACTAAATGTGTATTGAGATGAATTAAATTAATAGCCATAAACTTGGCATACAATATTTTTCTACCCTTCTGCTGTTCTTCATGTTTTAATCCTTTTTCTCCATCCTGAAAGAAACTATACTGTATGCATCTCTAAATGCTAAAGTGTCTGGTGTGCTATAGTAGGTGTCCAATTTAAAAAATAACTGATTATAAAAATAAAATCCTTACTAGATTCATGTTTTTCTGTTTCACTGTTTTCAGGTACAAATGAAAAGGTGTTGTATATGAAATCCAGCTCTTCTATTTTAACATCCATTTCACATTTCAGGACAATCTTGTCCTTTCCAGTCCATCCCTTCGGCCTCTCTCTCCTTCCTGGTCAGGTACATCTACTACTTCACCTCTCAGCAGATGCCCTGCCCTCTACCTTTCTCTGCAATGGCAGGGTGGCAAGAGCCCTGCACACTGCCTGGCCCCATGGCTTCACGACAACCTTAGCGAAGCTGTCAACTGACTGAGGGCAGGGACAGCATCTTCCCAGGGCGCCTGGCAGGGGATCAGCAAATGCTTGTTCAGTGAGTGAATAAAAGAGCAAATATATTGACTCATGGTGACCAACTCTGAATCTAGGTTTTCTCAGTCATAAAAGGGTGATAAACACCTGCCTAAAAAGGTGACATTAGATATTATAGGGGATATTACTGCCTCATGGGAGGCAGTCTCCAGATGCAGTCTTCATCCTTTTTTTTATTGAGATATAATTGACATGTTATATTAGCTTGATGTGTACAACATGACTTAATATAGGTATATACTGTGAAATAATTTTACCAGAATATGTTAACATCTGTTACCTCACATAGTTAGAAACTTTTTTTTCTTGGCACCTTGTAGATATACAATATGGTGGTGCTAACAACGCTCACCATGCTGTATGTGACAGCCCCAGAACTTATCTTTTAATTGGACATTTGTACCTTTTGACCACCTCCATCCATTTGCCCACTGCCCACCTCTGGTAATCACCAATAAGTCTTCTGTATCTATGTCAGTCTCCATTCTATTTTTAAAGCCATGGCTGATCAAGTACCTTAATATATGTTTCCTCAGTACCCTAAACTCAGGATACTGAAAGGCTGAATAATCTGTAGCTGAAAAAGAAAGGAATTTTGGAATCTTCTCCTTAAATAACCAGTGGAAATATAGGTTGTTTGATCTTTCTGACTTGCTGGAGTGAGGAAGGCAGATAAAGAAATCAGATCTGCTTTTTTCGGAGACTCCCCTGAACGGTGAGGATGGAAGAACAGTGTCCTACCAATTTCCCAGTGATGAAACGACTTGAAAATATTTTTGTGGATTTCTCTCTTGGTTTTTGGAAGTCATTTTGATAAGAGGTGATTTGTGGAGTGAGACTTAAGGGTTATTATTTTATACTTTATTTTTGAGGTCACTCAAGAGTATTTGTTTTCTCTTTTCTATGTTAATTAAGATAATAAATCTTAACTACATGGCTCTATGACAATATATATATCCTTGTTCACCTAGCCAGAACGCTGCTTGGCATCTTTGAGATTCTGCTCAGTGAGGGGTGCCAACACATGGTGACTCACTGCGGGCTGCTGCTCAGATGGAATTAAAAGGCCCCTATCCCAATATCACACTGTGTGTTTTCCCTACTGGCATCAGCAGGCCATTAGGAAAGGATGAGAAATCATGGTCATTGGTCTTGAATTATCTTATTCCTAAAATCAATCCGCAACAAGCTTCCTCCACAATGAAACCTAATAGAGAACAAACTATAGATTCTTACATTTTAAAATCATATCTTACTAAATGTTTTAGAAATTACAGAAGACCATGTTATTTTGCTTTGGTTTTTTAAGTAGAGATATGTAAATAATGTGAATGCTAAGCCACCAAGCCAACCTCTGAAAAATCAAGTTTCTTCTATAACATGGTTTAAAAATATTGGGTGGCTAACAAATTACTGAACACATTTTTCTGAAATAACTTAGAATGTAAAGTCAAACAATGAATGAATAAACATTAATGAGAACACCAGTGGTGGCAGAGCAGGTCTTAGCATTTAAAAAATTCCTCAAAATGGTTTGCATAGATTGCAAACAATAAAAAAGTGAAGTTTCTACTCACTTTAGGGCAATGTATACATTCTAACAAAACTAGAAAGATCTTATTTTTTTGCCTAAATAGACTACATCTCAAAATGCTTCTAAAACATGATTAATCCAGACAACGTATTTTAATATATATCTGTACACTCCTTTAAAAAAATGTAAGAAGGCTTATAATAAAAGGGCTAGTTAAATTAATGCCAACATCCTGATAAAATACATACCTGAAGCACCAGTAACATTTTCACTAATACAAACTGAGTTTAACTTTTGAATTATGGAAATCCAAAATTGTCAAAGGTAAATTTACCGTTTGTGAAACCCACAAGAAATAAGTTATCTAAATATTAGAGGACTGTTTATATTAAAGTGAGAGTTAGGTATACATCTTCCATATATATTCATTAGGTATAACAACACTGGACAAATTTCATGAGATATGGTAAATTCAAGTGGTTACAGAAAGACAGTTTGCACAAAGATCTATCATTTTTACTTTTTAAACTATATGTATAGCCAGGCATAGAAGTACAAATAAAATTGGGAATTCCAAGTTTTCTACCATGAATGTGTTTTGCTTTCATAAACTGGAAAATTATACTTTTAAGAAAAAGGAATATTGTCCCTATGATTATATTCCTCTATGAAAAGACCACAGCTATTCCAAACAACAGACTCCCTGCAGATAAGCAATAGTAGATGAGCTACTAATTGAAACCATACCCCCACAGGGTTAATTCCAGCTGACACCACAGGAGGAGGCCACAAGAATTACAGTAACAAAATGTGTCAAGTTTATTTTTCAGAGCCAAGAGGAATCAGGGAGCTGGAGAAGTTGCAACTGTGCCTGGGACCAGCCTGAACTGGTTTGGGAGACATGCAGAAACAGTTCCAGATGTCCTCAATTAACCTTTCTTCATACCATAATAAAACCTCCACCTCTGGGCAGGGTTTAGCTACCACTTGTAGAGCATGCAACTTTCTACAACATTCTGCAGGAGAAAAGTCCTGCTGGAACTTTGTTAATTTCCTGTTAATTTCACCAGACTTGTTAAATATGTATGAACTCTACTAAATATGCATAAACCTTTTGCAAAAATTCTGCTCTCCCTCTGGATTCAAGGAGACAGATTTGAACTTTGCCTCCTCTCTCTTTGCTGGTCAGCCTCACAATACAGCCTTTTTCGTTTTGCAAACTCCAATGTCCCATGTTTGGCTTATGGTGCATCACGCAGCAGATCCTTATCTAGGAATATTATCACTCTTCTTACTGACTTATGTCTTATCAAGATTTTATTGTTTTATAGGACAAAGTTTCACCCTTTGCCAACCCATGTACAGTAAATAAGGAACCATATCCTAGTGATGTTTCATTGCATATAAAATGCATTCTATTGTATAGACTCATAGTCACAGAGAACAGACAGGTAGTTCTCCTGCCCTAGGGGAGGTGAGTGGAGGGATGGGTCAAATAGGTGAAGGGAGAAAAATTAGTGAGAATGTTTGATATCTTGATCTGGGCAATGGTTACATGAGTGTATACACACTTAAAAAAAAAAGGATTCTATGTAATGGCATTTTTCACTTAGGAAGAAAACCTTTTTTACCATTGCTTAAAAATAATATTACACAGCTTAAAAACTGATTACACAAACCACAAGTCTTAAGTTATACATCTGGACATGTAAAAATAATTTTAAACCTATACAACCTTGCAAATACCTACTCAAAACCCAAAGAGAAATAATTGGAAAAAGAAGAAAAAGTGAAAAACATTTTCTGAAGGACTGTATTATAAAATAAATTATTTTTTAGGGTAAGTAGCTGTAAAGGCATATTTTTTTTCAAGCCTGTGCTAGGCATTTTAAAATAAAGGATCCTGATATAAAACCATAATATAAAGCTCGTAAATAACAGAGTTTTTTCAATGTTATTGGTGCACAAAGTATCTCCAAAAGAACATTGTTCAAGAAGTTATTTTTATGAAAAATACAAAACTATAACATACCCAGTGATGAATAATATATATAGATTCATCTTAATCAAGGATCGTTTCATTTTATAGTTATAAAATTAAACAAATCTCTTGTAGATAGGAGAAACATGAAATGAGAACTAAAACATTATATTGCAAATTAGCAAAGGAAATTAAGTGATTTGATTATTTTATGCTATTTTTTTATATCATTAATGTACAATTACTTGAACATTATGGTTACTAGACTCCCCCTATTATCAAGTCCCTCCCCCAACATACCCCATTGCAGTCACTGCCCATCAGCATAGTAAGATGCTATAGAATCATTACTTGTCTTCTCTGTGCTATATGGCCTTCCCTGTGCCCCCCCTACATTATGTGTATTAATCGGAATGCCCCATTTTCCCCCTTATCCCTCCCTTTCCACTCATTCTCCCCAGTCCCTTTCCCTTTGGTAACTGTTAGTCCATTCTTGGGTTCTGTGAGTCTGCTGCTGTTTTGTTCCTTCAGTTTTTCCTTTGTTCTTATACTCCACAGATGAGTGAAATCATTTGGTATTTCTCTTTCCCCACCTGGCTTATTTCACTGCGCATAATACCCTCTAGCTCCATCCATGTTGTTGCAAATGGTAGGATTTGTTTTCTTCTTATGGCTGATCATATTCCATTGTGTATATGTACCACATCTTCTTTATCCATTCATCTACTGATGGACACTTAGGTTGCTTCCATTTCTTGGTTATTGTAAATAGTGTTGCGATAAACAAGAGTGCATATGTCTTTTTCAAACTGGGCTGCTGCATTCTTAGGGTAAATTCCTAGAAGTGGAATTCCTGGGACAAATGGTAGTTCTATTTTGAGTTGTTTGAGGAACCTCCATACTGCTTTCCACAATGGATGAACTAGAAATGGATCAAAGACCTGAATGTAAGTCATGAAACTATAAAACTTAGAAGAAAATATAGGCAAAAATCTCTTGGACATAAACATGAGCAACTTCTTCATGAACATATCTCCCCAGACAAGGGAATAAAATAAAAAATGAACAAATGGGACTATATCAAACTAAGAAGCTTCTGTACAGCAAAGGACACCACCAGGACAAAAAGACATCCTACAGTATGGGAGAATATATTCATAAATGACAGATCCGAAAAAGGGTTGACATCCAGAATACATAAAGAGCTCACATACCTCAACAAACAAAAAGCAAATAATCCAATAAAAAAATGGCACAGTATCTGAACAGACACTTCTCCAAAGAAGGAATTCAGATGGCCAACAGACACATGAAAAGATGCTCCGCATCGCTAATCATCAGGGAAATGCAAATTAAAACCACAATGAGATATCAACTCACACCAGTTAGGATGTCCAACATCCAAAAGACAAACAACAACAAATGTTGGCAAGGATGTGGAGAAAGGGGAACCCTTCCTACCCTGCTGGTGGGAATGTAAACTATTTTATGCGATTCCTTAAAAAAATAAATACCGCTATCATATAATATTGCTAATTTCAATGAAGGGGCAATAAAATAACCATTTTAATGGAACTGAACAAAATTAAACTATCACCTATTTAAGTAATCAAAAGTTTAAAATAAGCTGTTCTTATTATCAGAAAGTTCTGCATATAGTAAGTATTTGTCTTGCTGTTCCCATTCCTGCCACAATTTGTCAGCAGGATATCCCTACCAAACTTCTCAAGGTGGCGTCCAGATACTTCCTGGGGTAAGTGAGGCATGCCACAAATTGGCAATCCCAAGAAAAGCAATTGCATGTCACATTAAGTTAACTTTCTGAGTAGAATGCTCAAAGAAAAGTATCTGAGATAAACACACCAATGCATCCACAGGCCCTCCATGTATTGTAATGCTGCTATCTCTGAGTCTTTGTTTATTCTCTCTCGTGCTCCGAACACCCTACTCGACACCCCACCCCAACCTCTTTTCCAGATCAATGACTAACTACAGTCCTTATCTAACAGCAAGAAGAGAGCTTTCCTGAATTCTGGGGGCCATGCTCCCTCTGGGTGGTACTTCCAAGGCCTGTCGGGAGGATGCCGCCAGCACACCTGCCACATGGCAGCCGAGGGACTCCCCAGGAGAGGACAGGCAGAGGCGCTCATTCAGTGGACTGATGAGCACATCATTGCTGAACAAGAGTGTGGTACAGCCCGCTCTAACGCACGGAGGCCTACCACGGCTGCTGGGAGGATACTGTTACCTATGTAAATAAAACTCAACACAAGTTTAAGAACAATGCTTTGAAGGTGGAGAAAGACAAATACCATATGACTTCACTTATTTATGGAATATAAAATCAAAGCAAAATAGAAGGAACAAAACAGCAGCAGATTTACAGACCCTAAGAAGGGACCAGTGGTTACTTGGGAAGGGGCTGGGGCAGGTGAAGCAGGAGGGGGAGGGGGACAAAGGGACATAATCATTCACAATCACAATATAAGGTGGTCATGGGGACAGTAATACGCATGGAGAATATAGTCAATGATTCTGTAACATCTTTCTACATTGATAGTTAGTAACCTCCTCGAGGGGGTGAGGACTTAATAATATGGGTAACTGTTGCACCACAGTGTTGTACATATGAAACCAGTATCAGATTATATATCAATGATATGTCAATTAAAAAAATGATAATGCTTTGAATAAAGAGGTTTCCTGTCAGAAATCTAAAATAAGGAAAACTAAAGTTAAGGTTTTGGACATCAAAGCCTGGTCCTGCTACCTGACTCTAGCCAAATTACTTAAACTTTCTGTATTTTCTTATTTTTAATTGGGAATAGGACTAATACGCACCACACTGTTTTAGAGTGTGTATTAAATAAGTCTTGTGTACAAAGTTCTTAGCACAGTACCCAACAAGTAGCTAGTGTTTTCTGAGTGCCACTCTCAGACAAGATCATGAATATGAAAACTGTGTAATGTTCACATGCATATTTCAGATAGACAGACTAAAACTTTCTTACAATAACATGAAAAGGAACATATTAAAACATTTTATATGTCCTACTTGTCAAAGGAATCTATTGTTGCTGTATAAATGCCGATGAAAACTAAAATTTGTTGTAAATGTACATATCATTTTGCCATTCCATTGTTTGTGTGCCTATATATATGTACATTATATAATTTTGAAGAAAACAGTATGAATGTACAAACAGAAAATCCTCATTTGAAGATAGACATCAGTGAAATAGACACGCAGGGGGAAAGGAATTTTTTCAGTGGTTTCATCCGTAAAAGTTGGAGATCTAGACTGTAGCTTATTAAGCCATTTTTCTATATATGAATATATTAGAAGCTTAATGTAAAGCTACCCACTATAGCTTGGAATTTGGTAAAGGGCTACAAAAGACCCATATATTACTATGACATTATTTCACAAACAAAAAAGAACACTTAACAAACAAAAAGACCACTGCCTTAGGTATATGGCACGTGTCCCAAGAACAGACTCATTTATAAAAACCAGTATCACAGTAGCTATGTGTGTGTATGTAAAAATAAAGTCGTGTTACCAAAATAAAAGTTTCACTTTCCCTCAGCTCTCTGGTCATAACTTTGTAACGCTGGTCATATCTTCACTTGTAAGTCTTTAAAATTAGGATCCATTTGTTTCTTCATTGAAAGCAAGAGTATACTTTGCATTTGTATAGAAAGCTACAGGATAGGGAATATGGTCAATATTATAATACCTTTAAAAGAAAAGAAAGCTTTAGTATAATACAAGCCCATTTATCTACCGAAACAATATCTATGCTTTTAAATGTCACGACCATCATCATTCTCTGTAGTGAGCAGACTGAATTCTAAGGCATATTTCCCAATATAAATTTATGTACTTTGAAATGACTGGACTGTAGGTATCTTTTTATATGGCAGATACAACATGGAAGTCTCCCTCAGGTCATAAATTCACCAGTTAAGAAATATAATGCATACACATATTGCTCCAAATATAAAACATTTCTGGGATATCTAAAAATTCTGAATTTCTTTCCAGAATAAACTAGGAAAATGTTAACATGACAAGCCTTTTACGTTAAATGCAAAGAAACATCCATCAAAGGCTTTCTTTTTCTGTTAAAACATTAATTTCTGCTAAATTGTAGCATATTTATTATGCTGACTTTTCTCTATCCATCCTCACTGTATCTTATCCTCTTCAATTATCGTTTAAAAAGAAAATGCAATAGAAATCTAAGCCACTTTGACTCTTGGCATGTTATAAATTAAAAGTAAGGCAAAGGCTATGAAGGTGAGGAGCAGGTCAAAAGAGGGCTAGACACACTGAGATCAGACATTTTTACTTCTCAGTTTATAGAGTATTATTAAAAGAGAAATCCACAAACACATATCTTTAAATTATGAAAATGCACTAAAAGTGTCCTCTTTCAAAAGGGCTATATTTATTCAACTATGTGTTCCCAAAACAAGATAAACCCTTTATTAAAATGCCATGCCTTAGTTCTTTGTTTGCTAAATTTAAATTATATGAAACTGCTTCATCACGGAGGTTCTAAAAGTAGTAGGTCCTAGAATCTTAACAACAACAAAAAATACTTCCATTTACAAGACACTCAAAGCTGTGCTTATACTAATCCATTAGCGTTCTTTGCTAATAAGTTAATATTTAATTGGCAGTTTCTTTAAGACACGGTAATAGCAAACCAGTGATAGTACTTCTAAAAGACAGGCTTGATCTTGAAAAAGGGAAAGAATCTACAAAACACTACGTAGGTAATATAAGCTAAACCACAATTTGCAAAAACGATAAGCAGACTGCAAAGAAAAATTCTAAAATGCTACATATGTGATTCATTAGTTAGGTAAATCATAAAAGATACCTATTTTTCAAGCATTTATTCCTTTGGCTTGTCATGCCAGAAGAGAGTACTATAAAGGTAGAATTCATGCTAGAATAAACTGATAAATGAATTGCTTGCTAATCTATGATTTTGGTCCAATTTCCATACACAGGTCTCTTTCTTTGTTAATTTTCTTTTCTGGACCATTCAACTTGGATATCATCCAAAAAGATGATGAGCCAGTTCTCTTAGAATTGCTGCACCCAAATTTGACCAAATGTGTTTAGTTTCTCTGCCCTGCCCTCACACCATAGGTATTGGGGCGGGGGGGCGGGCGGAAAGTAAATTTAAACACCTCAAAACCTGGATAAATGTTTTGGGAATTTCCGGAACCATACGATTCTTACACATTCCTGATGGACGTCAGAATTTTTATCACCTATATTCCTCACATCCACTTGGATTGCACATAGAATTTGTACCTCCTCCAAAAAAAAGGATTCTAGTTACCTTTGGCTTCACCACCCACAACTGACAGACAGAGCTATAAAGCGATCGGAGAAACAAATGAGTACCAATAAATTTTGCATGTGCCCAGATAAATTAGCCATCACTAGATCTTTCATACTGTTCAAAAATCAGAATTTAAAAAAAAAGGGACACAGAGGAATTGGTAAAAATCTAAAACTCAGCCCCATTATTTTTTCTTCAACTTTTTGATGTCCCAAACCCCTCTGACAAACAGCTAGGTACCCACTCCTCTCGTGTGTGTGTGTGTGTGTGTAATGTTAGCTGTAACTGCAAGAAGCTCATAGAAGCCCCCAAATAAGAATTTATAAACTTTAAAAATGGCAATATTATGCATAGAGGGAGCTATGTCTTTACACAGAAACAAAGCCTTCTCAGTGCTCCTGTTCACTACATCCCTCCACACTTCTTTTGGCAGCTTTTTGTTCTCTCCATGATCTCTCCCCCTCCCCACACCACGCCTTGGGATATGGCTGAAAGGTGGCTGGACTTTCAATCAGAAGACCTAGTTCAGGGTCTCCTCTGTAAGAAGGTGAGTTGCTTCATCTTCCTGGGCTCAGTCTGTACAATGGGGTTGGCGGTCGGGGGTGGACAGCTGCCCCAGAACCCAGAGCTCCTGCGAGTGAGGATACCATACATGAGAAACGACACCTGTCAAAGCTCCTGGTGACTCCAGGACAACTCACTGCAAATTTAACTTTTCTTACTATACTTTTCTCTTTTCTTATAGTTTGTTTTATCTTCAGTGGTCTCTTCACTGCTGTTAGGATTCACTGAAAAGAACAGACATGCTGAATACCCCAAGTCAACCTTGTTTTCATCCTGTTTGACCAAAATCAACATGTATTCCTTCCATTGGCTTAACAGACCACCAAACTTTACCTGTTATGTACCCAAGTCACAGGCATCAGGGGACAGGATTTTTTAAATGAAAATATGGCACTACTAGTAACTAAAGCTGACTTTTCATATATCTCTACATCAAGTCTCACATAATTTCAAGGGGCTAAAAATGCTCTCCCACCCAAACTATGTTCAACATTCAATCTCATGCATCAATGGAAAAATGAATGGTGCATTAGAGATAGAAAATTCTACGATCTCACACTTTCAAATTAATGCCTAATTAATTTCACTAACAACTAGTCTCAAAGATACAATGAAGTTTGGTAACTTCCAAATAAGGAGACCATTTAATATGCTGATACCTATTTCAATTACTCATCTGTTAAGTAGTGTTTTATGAACTATGTAAGACTATCATAAAAACAAAACTTTTAAAAACATCAAATACAATGCTCAATACTTCTGCTTTTCTCTCCTCCCATTTTCCATGTATATTCTTGAGCAAATAACATTGAATAGGCAGAGGAGCCTCACCACACTGCCATACACTGGTGGCTGGAAGTGAAATAGGTACTTTTCTCCTGTTGGCTGGCTGACATATTGCTGCAGGGAGCACTGGAGCCCGACAGTCAGGATTAGAGGATTGGAAGATACAGGAATCAATTTTAAAATAAATATTTAGGGAGACGTGCTCTTCTTTGCTTCCATGAATAGTAATGTTTTTGGAGCTATGTTGAAATTGGCGTGTTCCTGTAAGAGGTCATTGTAAAGTGTAATGACACAGCCACACTCTGAAATTTCAGAATGAAAGCAAAAATCAGATGCCTCAATTATACCTTTAATAATTATTAATACATGCCACATTCTTATAATGGCAAAAATTCCCAATTATGAACAACTACTGTATACACAATACTAAAATTTTTCAAAATGATTTCCCTTTTTATTTGTATAGTAATTTCCCAAGTTGGTGGGTGTCATAGGGCACAGATGTACCACATGGCCTAATAGCCCAGGTTCGCCAAGGAAGGTACTTGGAAGACCATTTGCTCAGTTCCCCTGCCTAGGCCTTTTCTGTGCCATACATGCTTTCAGCAGTCTCGTAAATTCTATGCACCCCTTCTCAGAATGATGTTGTTTTAAAGTGTATAACTAGACTACACTGAAAACAATTAGACTGACAGTTATCAAAATGTGACTTCATAATGTACTGCTTTCTTAATGTATGAAGTAACAAGATCTAGCTGTGGGTCTAATGTAATGTTAAAGGAGTGAGGAGCTTCAATTTTTGAGAGATATATATAACAACTGTAATGTCATGTGAAATATTTGTGATACTACAGTCACAGGCTAGTAGTGGTTTCAATGAATGCAATTGTTTGAGCTGATACAGCAACCCAAATATGAGATATAAACCTTCTAATATAAGCAAACCTTGGCGATACTGTACTTTGTTCGAGATCACTGCAATAAAGCAAGTTAAATGAATTTTTGGTTTCCCAATGCATATAGAAGTTATGTTTTCACTATAGTATATTAAGTGTGCAATAACACTATGTCTAAAAAAAAGAGCAAACATACCTTGATTAAGAAATGCTTTATTGGTAAGAAATGCTAATCATCATCTAAGCTTTCAATAACTCAGTCTTTTTGCTGATGGAAGGTCCTTCCTCAATCTTAATGGCTACTGGTTAGTGGCTCAATATTAGCAGTGGTTGCTGAAGGTTGGGGTGGTTGGGCCAATTTCTTAAAACAAGACAATAATGAAGTTTGCTGCATTGACTGATTTCTTCTCACAACAGTTTTTCTGTAACATGCGATGGTGCTTGATAACATTTTACCCATAGAACTTCTTTCAGAATTAGAGTCAGTTCTCTCAAACCCTGATGTTATTTTATCAACTAAGTTTGTTATATTCTAAATTTTGTTGTCATGTGAACAATCTTCACAGCATCTTCTTGGGGAGTAGATGCCGTCTCAAGAAACCACTTTCTTTGCTCATCCATGAGAAGTGACTCCTCATCTGCTCAGCTTTTATCATGAGATGCAGCAATTCAGTCCCATCTTCAGGCTTTGGTTCTAATTCTACTTCCTTTGCAAGTTCCTCCATTGAAGTTTGAACCCATCAAAGTCACCCACGAGGGTTGCAATCAACTTCTCCCAAATTCCTTCTCCTTTTGGTATTCTGACCTCTTTGCAAGAATCATGAATGCTCTTAATGGCGTCTAGAATAATAAATCCTTTCCAGAAGGTTTTCAATTTACTTTGCCCAGATCCATCAAAGGAATCACTATCTATGGCAGCTATAGCCTTATGAAATGTGTTTCTTAAATAATAAGACTTGAAACTCAAAATTACTCCTTGATCCACTGGCTGCGGAATGGATGTTGTGCTAGCAGGCATGCAAAACAACACTCATCCCACTGACCACCTCCATTACAGCTCTTGGGCGACCAGGTGCATTGCCAATGAGCAGTCATATTTTGAAAAAAATCTTTTTTTTCTGAGCAGTTGGTCTCAACATTGGGCTTAAAATATTCAGTAAACCATGTTGTAAACAGATGTGCTGTTATCCAGGCTTTATTATTGCATTTATAGATGAGGCAGAGCAGATTTTGTATAATTCTTAAGGCCCTAGGATTCTTGAAATGGTAAATGAACACTGGCTTCAACTGAAGAGTCCCCAAATACATTAGACCACCACAAGAGAGTCAGCCTGGCCTTTGAAGCTTGGAAGACGGGCACTGACTTCTCCTGTCTAGCTAGAAAAGCATCTGATGGCATCTTCTTCCAATAGAAGGCTGTCGCATCTACATTGAAAACTCACTGTTTAGTGCAGCCCACCTGCGTGAATTATCTGAGCTAGATTTTCTGGATACTTGCAGCAGCTTCTGCGGTAGCATGTGCTGCTTCATCTGCACTTTTATGTTACGGACAAGGTTTCTTTCCTCAAACCTCATGAACTAACCTCTGCTAGCTTCCAACTCACCTCTCTCAGCCTTGCAATATTATGCTCAATGCCAACATATTGCAAAACAGAACTGCATCCCTCTTTTAAAATAGAATTACAGAGAGGGCCTTGCTCTGGATTAGGTTTTGGCTTAAAGGAATGTTGTGGCTGGTTTGATCTTCTAGCCAGACCATGAAAATATTCTCCATATCAACAATAAAGCTGTTTTGCTTTCTTATCATTCATGTGTTCACTGGAGTGGCACTTTTACTTTCCTTCAACAACTTTTCCTTTGCACTCCCAGCTAGGCTCAACGTTTGGCACAAGAGGCCTAGGTTCCAGCTTATTTCAGCTTGGGGCATGCCTTCCTCACTGAGCCTAATCATTTCTAGCTTTTGATTTAAAGTGAGAGACGAGCGACTTCCTTCCACTTGGAGAACTCAGAGATCACTGTAGGGCTATTCAGTGGCCTAATTTTAATATTGTGGTGCATCAGGGAATAGGGAGGCCCAAGGAGAGGGAGAGAGATAGGGGAATGGCCAGTAAGTGGAGCAGTCAGAACACACACAACACTTATTAAGCTTGCCATCTTAAAATGGCATGCTTCATGACACCCCCAAGTAATTAGAACAGTAATATCACAGATCTCTGATCACAGATCACCACAAAATAATGAGAAAAACTGGAATATTGTGAAAATTACCAAAATGTGACACAGAGACACTAAGTGAGCAAATGCTGCTGGGAAAAGAGCGCTGACGCCTTGCTTGATGCAGGGTTGCCAGAAAACTTGAACTCCCCTCCCCCCCAAAAAGAGCACTATCTGTGAAATGCAATAGAGCAAAGTGGAATAAAACGAGGTATGCCTGCATACTACAGTTGTTCTGCTGGTCTGTAGCATACTGCATAAATACCAGCCTAATGTTCAATCAACAATGCCATCTCTTAAGTGGAAAGTGTAAAATATTAAAAAGTTTAAAGGTACTCCTGAATAAAATGAAAAAATATTCTATTAACATTCAGCTTGGGTTTACTATGAAAAACATAATGTACAAAGAATTCCAGCTAAGCAATCATGTATAAGCAGATATTAGCCTGAAATTTAAGACAAGCCGCTGGATTGAATGATGAGACCATCAGTTTGAGTTCTTCAGTCCATTAGCTTAACCACAATCCCAATCTAATATCCATAAAGTCACAAAGGCAAATGTAATATACTTCCTAAGTTTAGAGAACTATGCAAATTTTCATTACCCACATCATGAAGGATTTAGGGTCAGCATTATTTTTGTGACAGTGAAGAGAGAACTAGGACAGTGTTTAAGGATGAACTTTTTCAAAAACTCAAAAAAAAAAGATTTTTATTATACTCAGTGCCAACATATAGCAAAACAGAACTGCATCCCTCTTTGAAAATAGAATAAAAAAACAAAATGCACAAATTACCCAGTATGCTGCCTCCTGGGGATGCACCCAAGCAACATCAAAGCAATGCTCAAACTTTTCCCATAAGTCTTCCTCCTGCTGTAGTTCTGCCATCTACTCAGGGGCCCAAACCAGGGCCCAGGTATCATCCTAACTCTCCCTCGTCCCCAAATCCCCACTTGCCACTCACTCACCATCGACTCCAACTAAGTGTCTCCCAGAGCCATCACTTTCGATGCCCTTGCTGGGGAGGTGGACCCACCTCGCCCCCACAATGCCAGCCACCCATCGTCCTCTCCGTTCTCTCCTTCCTTCCCTCAGACTCCACTGCCCCCGCTCAGACTCTCGCAGGGTCTGTAACCTCCGGGCCTCCGCATGCTTCCGGTTGCACTAAAGTCACTAACTGTGGGAAGAGGGAGCATTTTGACAATAGGTACTCACCACTTTGGTTGGGATGTGCTTTAGTATTAAGGAAGCATTTCAGCTGAATGACTGTCTTCTCAAGGAAGAGAGTGAAGGGAAGAGAACAGAACGCTGAGCTTTAGAATTCAGTAGCACTTTAAAGGACAGCATTGCTTTTTAGCAGCCCTCCTACCCCCACCTCCATCTCTGCTATTGTTATTACATCATCATTATTATTCATAATAATAATAAATACCCAACAGTGATGTTTTAGTATGAATAGAATGAACATGGTACTCTAACATACACATTCATACACTTATTCACTCCCTGGTCCTAGGTACACCAAGCACGAGAGGGGTCATACACGTGGTATGAACATCTCATGGCTCACTCAGTTCTAAGTGTGGGTCAGAGAGGAAGTGGCAGAAAGAGATCTGAAGACTGGACTGGTAGATAAACTGGCCCTGAAAAGAAGAGAGTGGATAAAAGCAAACATAGGACAATATAAAAGGCACAAGGGACCATTTAGGAGAAATCCACATGGACACTCCGGAGAAGGGGTCTCAATTCATAAGTGTCCTGCTCTACTTTGTCCAGCATGATTTCCCAAAAGACAGCCCTGTGGAAACAGAGATTGTTTACACTATACTGGGGACAGCTTTCCTGGAATTACTGACTTTCCTTCTTGGTCTTTTCTGAACTTGTTGCATTCAACTCCTTTCCAGTTTCACCCATCCATAGCTTGTTCCTGTGAACTACATTCTGCAAAAATGGAGTCTACACTTTAACATTCTTTGCATGTAGTGGGGCTGGTCACACTTGGCATATTACCTGTTAGCAGGGGGAAACATTATTTCCCTTAAGAGAGTTCATGCAAAAAATGATACAGAATGGATTACAAGGGCAAGTATCTCAATTGTGATTCCACACATGGCACTGCATTAGTAATTTTATGTGGTTTTAAAACGTTTTGCCATAAATAAGTAAAATGGAGCACTCTTTAGAAATATTGTTCATGACGCCCATATCATGAATTAAAAATAAATTGGAATACAATTTCACACTGACATATATTAGCCACCTTCCAATGCTCTTAATTTGCCCTTCCCCCATACATTTTATGATTACAGCATTTGCCCATAAAAATTGAAATGTCCTAAATGGCAGCATTTATCAGAAATATACACTGAATGTGAGGCATGAAAAATTAGAACTGGACTAAAAAAATCAAACCACAGAACTTAAGTGATAACAGATCAGAAAACTGGCATTTAAATCCTTCAGCACTCTGAATATAATCATGCTCACCATTTCTCTTAATCCTTCATGGTTCCTCTACATTTTAAAGTGTACATTTTTTCTCTATGGCAAATGGATTGTGCCCACTCTGATGTAATACATAAATGCTCATCCAGAGACACCTATCCATTCCCTTGGCAGGATCCTAACAAGGAAAACAAGACAGAAAAAGCACAGTAATTCTGTAGAAGGAAAGGTGGCAGAGGTAAGATGCATTGCAAAAAGCTACAGACTTGCCTCGGAGCTCATGTGACTTTTGCTGCCATCACAGCCTCTCCATGCTCCACACAGAATCACACAGACTCAGACACAACTGACGGTCGCTGAGAGGTTGGCACCACCTTTTTAGCCACCTTTTTAGCAGCAGTAACTTTCTAAATCAGTAACATGCTTTCTTGTAAACTGGGAAGACGCAGCCAGCCCAGTCAGAGGCATGCGCTTTGAAGTGTTTTTCTAGAAGTGGTGATGGATGGTAAAGTTTGTCCTGTGGGAATAGATGGCCAGGGACAGGTGCAAGACAACTGGCTGGTCAGCCATGCAAACTGACCACAAAACAAAGCTGAGTTCCTGCTCTTTGTGGAAGGAGACCTGCACTTTGGGCCCCATGACTGACCTGGTAACATAGGAGGGGAAGGCCCTAAAACCCACGCAAGAGTTCAGGGGTCAATTTCTCTGCCTACTGAATATTTACTTTCCTACGGCTCACGTTTGGAGGAACCTCACAGCACACCAATCAAAACTACTCAAAAGGAAAAAAAATACTTTAAGCCATGAAAAGGTTGCTGTTCAGTTTATTTCACTGAAGTTTTTCTGGCGAATGTAATCACAAAGTGGTCTGATTAGAAGAATCATATAATTAGCCTTCCTGTGCAACTTTTTTCAATCCTGTATTGGTGTGACAGCACGTCTACATGTGAATGAAAAAGAAGTGTGATAATTTGGGTAAAACCACATGGAATGCTGTCAAAATCAACAGGTTTAGATAGGAGTTTCTCTAACTATGCAGTTGATGAGAAATTGAAATAGATGAATGCAAGTGGGTGCCACAATTTAGATATTTGGAAAAAACAGAAGATACTCCCCTAGTCTGGTTTACTTTAAAATATAGCAAAAGAATTAATCTGACTAATAAGTTTTTCATTTAAAGAATAAGTTATTAGTATTAAGTTCCCTTCATTACTTTTAATTCTTATAATCACATGGTAGAAAGGATAGCTAGGAAAAATGTCTCTGGACCTGCCTGCAGAGGGAATTAGATAAATGCCCAAGGACCCCTTGTGTGATGCTTTACAATTCTACAGTTCTGTAGTTACATAGGGACAAAAGAGGTTCCCAGAGATGCTATTACATTGCAGAATCAAACAACCACATCTGTCTTATAGAAACATGAATATGTTTATACCTAATAACCCTGTGCATAAGCATTCCCTTTAAAGGTAGTCTCTAATTCACCAGAGGAGAAGAAAAATTGAATATCTTTCTTAAAATTTTGCTAAAATAAAAACATTATCTAACCTAATCCTCACTAACCTGCAATGGATACTGTAATATAAACTATTGAAAAGGAGAAACTTAAGATTATATATATTAAATAAGGTCATTGCTGTAGTCATAAGCCAGTAACAGCACCCAAACAGTACAAGATTAAAAGGACAAGGGTAGAGACAAATTTCAGCTTTTTCCCATGGAAATGATTATTTCTATGTCCTTGATTTTTCATTTCTTCATTCCATAAACATCTGTTACTATCTTATACCAACTACTGTTAGCCCCTGAGAAAACAAATAACAAGGGATAAACATAGCTTGTGTGCCAAACTCAGGGTCAAGTTCAGAAGACTACATCTAAAACTCGAAGTATATACCTGCATGATGTTTCAGCAAATAAAGCCCAGTCTTTCAATCATAAGGTATTTAAATAAAGCTGTATTCTCTGAAAAAACATAACAACATTAAATATCCTACTGTACTTAAAAAATGTTCTATAGATAAATAAAATAAAGCAGAAAGACATCTCACCACTTCCTGAAAATGCCCTAGTGAATTAATGACAATGGCAGAGAAGAATTCTAGGTACTATACCATGAATTTACACCATATTCCCTCTTGTTTATATTGTCCTGTTAATATTTTCTTCAAACAAAAGCCCTGGCATTGACCACTACTCAGTAATTATATTCATATCCTTGAAGATGGTGTGGCTGGTAATCTCAGCATTCCCAAAAGCTGGACAGATGCAGTCAAACACTAACAAAACTGGCTTAACAGGTAAGAAAATACTTGACTCAAGGTTTGAGGAAAACATTTTCTACTGGTCATCAGAAATACAACATGCCTATAAGCACTCTAGTTCGTTGTAGCTTATTTTGAATAACACATTATGAAATATCATTTAAAATGTTATGGTATCCAAAAGATAGAGAAAAGGAAAAAGCCAGTAACTTTTTTATTCTTCAAAGTTATTAATGTTTAAGCTCAGATATTTACTGAATCAGTTCCAAAGCAAACTTACTCAGTTATAATATGATTTTAAGGGATAATCAGCAAGATTAAATATGCCAAGCCGCCTACTGATTTCTTAGTATGCTTCAGAGAGTTTAATCCCTTTAAAGAATTTTTCATCATAATTGGTTCAAAAATCAGGAGTGTGGCATTCTTCCACTACTAGTGGAATTTATATACCACTTGTAATTGAAAGATTTTTAGCAATATCTGATTATATGTATATACCTGTTCTATGATTTGGGAAAAGCATCTAAGAAGTTAGACATCTTTGATAAGACATTAGAATAAACCAGTACTTTATATAAGTTTCCAGTCTCCAATGGGATTAAACATTATTTCTTACTATGTAAAGCAGTAACTTCTATTTGTCTTTTTCTTCCAAGGGAAACCAAGTTCCATCAACATATTACGCCGCCAACATCGACTTCTCCCTTCCTCCCACCTTAGAAGGCCCTCCTAGCTCTCTCCTCCTTCTCTCACTGGTAAAAGTTCTACCATCTTTCAAGCCCAGCTCAAATCAGCCTTCTCAGACAGTCTTGCACAACCTTACCAGCTGAAATCCACAGCTCCACCTGCATCATTACACTCTCCTTCACCTATTTTACAACTAACATTTCCATGTCATGCCTTCCAGTCCCGTTATCCAGGTATGTATATGCTGAATCTGAGCATAATACTTTAGAACCCAACAAAGACTTGCTGACTTGAACTGAAAAATGACTTTTTTGAAATGTTCAAATGGAGGTTACTGGTAGTCACACAATCTACTTGAAACTCAGTTAATTCTCACAACATACTTGTGAAAGAGTCACTGTTATCCTCATTGCAGAGACAAGGAAACAGAGCATTTTAGTGAATTATCCCAGAGATCAAACTTTTGGGTACCAAAACTAGTATTCAAACCCAGGGTGGGGGCTCAAAGACTTGTAGCGCAGTGCTCCACAGCCACCCCTCCAGAGTAAAATGGCATTCTCTACCTGGAAGATTTTATCTGTCCTGAGCTCTTCAAAATTACCAAATACCCTAATGAGTAACCCCTTTTACTCACACGTACCCTATAAATGACATCAAATAACAACTGCCTATCATAAAAGAAAAAAGAAGCAATGTGAACTAAGAAAAATTTCTTTGAAGTATACATTACAAAATTACATCCCTACATTCTGTGAATGGAAACAAAATATTCCCTATATTAGAATATCATGTTCTTATTATTCACAAATTCTAGTCTATAAAAAAGGCAAAATAATCATAGGATTTGCCTAGATAGACTCTTCCTTTTGGGAAGAACCTCCAAAATCATCCAGTGCCACTCATTATTTTAGAGATGAGGAAACCGGGCCCTGAGTGATTCAATATCCCCAAGGACATATTATTATTAAATGAAGGCCAAGATAAGAACTGGGCCTTCTAACTCTCAGCCTAATTGCTTTGTCCACTGTATGGAAAGAATTATATAGCATATTTCTAGAGGAACGCTGAAAATAGAATTATTAATTACATATGTCATTGCTTAAAAGAACCTCACGGATCCTTAGACCTTAGTTTAACAGCTAAATTTTCATATGAGGAAATTGACACAAAAATAGCCAATATAATTTGACCAAACTTTAAAATTATTTTCAATCACTCCAATGATAATTTCTCCTCAAAAAATTAAAAATATATTAGGATATAAAGAGAATTCATCAGAGTAACTGACAGACTCCCTTTCTTTGGTTAATCATCTGTGCTTTATTACATTCTCCACATACCTTAGAAATACTGTCATAAAACCTAATATCCTGTACCTTTGTGTCTGAAAACAAGACAAATATCCTCTAATTACGTCCTAATGAAGTTTCCTTTTTATAAGAAACAGAGATTAATGAGCGAAATGAAAAAGTAAATATGTTGACATGTGTCTACTGCATAAAATAATTTTAATGTCAGTGAAGTAGGCAAGGATGATACGTTCAATCTGAGCTTGATTTTTTTGGAAAAATAATCAGAATATACATTTAATTTCTACATGGGTCTAGAAGTTGCTACATGCAAGACCAACCTATAAAACGGCAAAATTTTTAAATCTTGATAAAATGTTATCTATATCAAGAAAGCAGTTAAATCTTTCTGGCATGTATTTTAATATCATAGCAAATAACCCTTTCAAAAACAGAACATTTCCAAGCTTTTTCTAGTATTAAAAAAAGTGAAAAGGGACACACCCTTTAGTTGAAAGGCAGAACTCCACACCCTTCATTTCCCTCTACCTCTTTTCAATTCAGCGGCAGCCACACAAATTCCAACGCCAAGGGGGAGGCAACTTGGTGATGTGATGTCAGCAGTCAAGCAGACCCATTAAAAACTTGACTCCAAAACCGAAAATATTCTAGGACAACCAGTAAAACCGTGATAACAAAAAGACAGGAAAGCACCAATACAGAATCAACTTTAAAGTAGCATCGTATTAAACGTTCTGAATTCAACTCAGTTCACACTGCTTTACTCATGTCCTCTTTGTTTATCATGAGAGAATAATCTCCTTTTAAAATGTAAGAGTAATAAAGTTCCTCTGCCTACTTCATCAGAAATCTACCCAAGGTGAGGCGTAAGGCAGAGAACAATGCACTGTTGGGGCATTTTTTTCCCCCCGGACCACAACAACTGTTTTTCTTTCTTACGATAGATGAAACTCTTCCTTGTAGAAGGAGAAAGTAAATAAAAGGAAGAACTGTAATTCTTGAGCCTGTGCCAGTTTACAGTATTTAAAAAAAAAGGATCTGCGCCACAGCTTGGCAGCTGGCCATATTTACAGTAAGCTATCTAGTGTTTTGCCCAACAGGAAGAACAAAAGACTCAGTGTAATGCTGCTGGGCTTGTGTGTTTCAAACACTGTCGAGTAAGAATGTAGCCCCACATGCAATAGACCCTTCCTTCCCTTTTTACAGCTCTCGCTCCTCAATGACTCTCAAAATATGGTCACAAGAGTCTATAAAAGGGCAAGGCAAAGCGTACTGCTCTGAGAGTTTTAGATTAAACTTTAACCATTTATTCTAATTTTTAACACACATCTATTAATTCGGTTTGAACTTTAAGATTTCAAAGTGTAAAAGCACGCGATGTATAACAATATAGGTAATTCTATCTTCCAAGAACAGCTTGACCTGAAACAAAAGCACTAAGTAAAATTTTCTTAGTGAAACTTAACATATATTCCCTCCATTACACTACCAGAAATTTTTAGCAAATAAATGGGCTGAATAACAACAGGAAAATTGCTATTTTAATATAGCACATTCCTAGTGTATTCCCAGAAACAAAAGTTGAGTTTTATCACCAACATATTAAAATCAACAAAAACTTTTTCCCTTAAAGTTACACTTGTTTTGAAACTATGCCCAAATATAATGTAAATTAAAATTACGTATACTTAAATTTCTATTTCTTTATACCTAGGGTGACACATTTGCTTGTGTCAAAAAAAAATGTGGTACTTTAAATATGAACATAAAGGACAACACACCCGATTTTATAGTTCTCTCATTGACATTTGGTTTTAGTGGGCGAGGAAGACAAAAGAAAGGTAAATAAGTATAATACAGAGACTATTAGTGAAAATTGCTAAACAGAAAGCATAAAGAAGGAATGAGGGGATATGACTTGGTGGGGGTGGGAAGAAGACCATAAAATTTTGGATAAGGGGTGAGCAAAGATCTTGGGGAAGGTGAATGTGGTCCCCACCTGCATGGTGGAGGCACCAGCCTTTGGGCATCACAGAGAAGGGCACATGTTCTGACCAGCGTATGATGGGTTTCCTACAGGGTAAGTATTCTCAATTATTGCAAAGCTCTTCCCGAAGGAAGGGGAGGCTGCAAAGAGCTGCACTGAAACACAGAAGCTACCCACAACAGGAGAAGGGGTGCTGGCTCGGAATCAGAAGGAATGTCAGCAGGTGAAAAGAAGGTAAAACGGAGAGAAGGCAGTGGAAGAGAAGACAAATAAGGGCAAAGCAAAGCAACAGACAGCCAGGAATCATGTAAAAAGGTGGTGCTCTAAATATTAATAATAATTATTACAATAGTGGGACATGAGACATTTGGAAAGAGAGTTTGTAAACTCCTGCGGCCTGGAAGAGGCTTCTTAAGAGAGTCTGAGTAGTTAACTGCAGGAATCACCAAGGTGGTATCAGACACTTCTAATAGCAGGGGAGCTTGTTGAGATTTTATTTTTGTTCTGTTTTCATTGTTTTGTTTGTTTTGTTTCCTTCCTGTGGGGACATGGGGTGGGAGGGAACTTCTCTGGGATACAGTATCTCTGGGATACTCCCAGTGCCCAGGAGACAGCCTGGCCTGAAAAAGGAATGGGTGGGTGGTGCAAATACAGACTCTGCGGCGTGGCGTGGCAATCTCAGTGCCACTTCAAGGGGTTACATGGACTTGGGCAAGACACGCCAGATACAGGGGGAAGGACAGAATGGCAGCCAGAGGGACTTCCTTAGACGTTCTGCTCTGTGTATAACTGTGCAGTCCTTCATGTCAGCCATGGAGGTGGTGAGAAGAATAAGAGGTATGAACTAGAAGATTCAGTTTCCCTCCAATCTGGTTGCTTAGGGACTCATTAGAAAGAAAGAAAAAAAAAAGAATTGAAAACAACACTAAGAAAACATTCATATCCATCAGAGTAGCGAAAACCTTAAACCCATTAATAAAATTGTTAGCAAGTATGTGAAACAAGGCTAGTAGGACCACAAATTATAGGAGAATTCAGCAACGACTTAGAAAAAATGAAGATATGCATACTTCATGCCCTATCAGTTTCATTTTCAGGAATATAGTCAGAAAAATGGTTGTATCTTTGTACAGAAAAACACATAAAAATATTCATTGCACTGTAGTTTGGAACAAAGGAAAATTATAAAAATCTTCACCACAAGGAAAGAAAGCGATTGTGTCCATAAAATGGAGTATTATTTAGCAATGAAAATGTATACACTGACCCAACCTGTGCCAACAAAAACCTCAAAAGAAAATGATGTACAAAGCAAGCTACAAAAGAATATACAGTATGATATATTACATGAAAATGAAAAGCTGGGAAATGATACAAGAGATTAAATATCTAATGGGAAAATAAGGTGACTGGGAACTAAATCCCCTAATTTGATTTTGTGTCTAAATTTAACTCTACAGAAAATCTAGATACTTCTCCAGAGTATGCATATTATTTTAAAATAATTTTATTTTAAAATTCAGTTTAAGGACATAAATCAAGTGTTCTTAATGACAGACATCCTCAAGAGGAGGTGGTGAGGATTTCATCAATAGATTCAGGCAGGGATATCCTCCACCCAACCTCCCCATGAGGAAGCAAGGAAAGGATTCAGACCGTGGTGTGCAAATGGGCAGGGGGGACCTGCACAGTGTAACAGCAACGTGTGCACAAGCTCGTCCTTCCTCCTAGGGTCACCCTGCTGATAAGCCAAGGCCATCTCTGCCTTGAGAAATGAGATTGTGGAGAATAAGCAACAAGACCCCGGGAGAGTTTCTATGCGGGATTTTCAAAGGGATCTAATAAACCATCACTTTGTAAAAACCATTTGAACTTCTATTCAGAAACAAGAGTTGACAAGCAGTAACAGGCCAATTTTGAAATAAAAACAAAATCTTATGGTAGTCTCCCATATTATTTACTGCACACACAACTGTTTGGGAAATCCTAATGATGCCGAAATGACAAAGATGAAATGCAGTGAAGGGTTCAAGGAATGATCTGAAAATTGACTTCAAAAGCTTAAGGATGTTAAGAAGCAGGATAACATTAAACCTGGCCTCTGTGCTTGTTGTTACTCACAGATGCTCACCGATTAAGCCCACTTTGAAGTAAACATACTTTAATACCACCTAATCCACTATTTTCACCTTTTTTGGAAAACTGAAATCAAGGATTATAAGAAAAAGTTCATTAGATTTACATGATTTTTGTGTTATTCAAAGAGGCATAGAGTAAACTTAGGTTTTTTAAATGTAGTGATTTAGGGTAAAAATAATGCCATGGATACTACCTATGCACATAAGACATTTTTACCCTTTTTACTGAGATATAATTCATATCCATACAATTCATGTTCTTAAAATATGTAACTCAGTAAATTATCACATATTCACAAATTGTACAAACAGCACCACTATCTAATCCCAGAATATTATCACCTCCACAAAAAAAACTCTGTACCCATTAGCAACCCCTCCCTGTTTCTCTCATCTCCAGCCTCTAACAACCACTAATTTGTTGTATGTCTATGGATTTGCCTATTCTGCACACTTCAAATCAATGGAACCAGAAAAAATGTAGCCTTTTGCATCTGGTCTCTTTCATTTGGCACAACATCATCAAGTTTCATGTATCATGTCTTAGTTCTTCATGCTCTTTATGGATCAGTAATAGTCCACCAGGTAGATATACCACTTCATACTTATTCACTAGTCAGTTGATGGATATTTAGGTTACTTTATAATCAAAGTACTATTCATGGTAACAGTTAACTCAGGCTATGATCAGTATTTAAGTCATGCTCACTCTATCATTTAGTAAATGATATCATACTTTTTCCACTGAAAGTACCAAACCCATTTAGTACACTCTGTTAGTGTGTGTGTGTGAGATGTTCTGGTTTAGCCACTAACCCACCCCAGGACACCTTGTACTTCCATCAGCTTTTGTTGGTGCAAGTCTTCCTGTCTGGAATTTTCTTTTCTCCAGTCTTCTTCTCCCTCACTGCCACTACCTACCCAGATCCAATACAGACCCCATGTTTTGTAGGGGGTCATCCCTGACTATTCCCTCTATTGCAGTTACACCAAATAGCACTTTAATAGGACAGGTCGGTAGAAAACACTTGATTCTGAAGAATCAAGGATAACTCCCAAACCTCTCATTTGGCAGACTACATTAAAGGTCACATTCCCTTTCATACAAATCATTATGAAGGTGTGAGTCAAGTCAGAGAGTACGATCTCCAAATTACAAGGCATAAAGTTGCAATCCTTGCTAGGATCTCAAAATGAATTATTATTTATTCATTCATTTCTCCTACCTTCCTTTAAGTGCACCTTGTCCTAGGCACTAAGAATAAAAATAAGATGGTCCATACACTTAATAAATACTTAATACTAATCAAGCACCTACTATGTAACAGTTGCTCCACATCTGCATTATTGCTTTCAGTCTTCTCAAAGGACTCCACCATTGCAGCCAATGCACAAAGAAAACAGACTCAGGAGTAAAGTGGCTTGTTCAAGTTGCCAAAACCAACCAGTAGGCCAGCCAAGATCAAAGGACATCTGTCAAATCCCAAAGCCACCCAACCTCCACACCTCAAGCAGCTCAGTGAAGAATGTATGAAAGGTATAAAACATATACTATATACATGCAATCATAATTTTATACATGTATAGCATAAAATTAATGTCTGTAATTTCCATGACGTTATACATGAACTAGACTAGTCTGGGTATTTTATTCTAATTTGTAACATCACCTCTTTTAAAAATATGCTACGAATGGCAGTAACCAATTTAGTAGAGCTTATACAACATAGCCTGTTTTTAAGTTACTCACTTCTTACTGCCAACCAAGAGATCTATTTTGGACAGAAGAGTACAAGTCACTCTCAGTAAAATTAAAAGAAGGATATAGCTGGGATCTTATAAATAAATAAGGATTGCACACAAAGCAGTGATACAATATTACACCTCCTCTCCAACAAAAAAGACCTGTACCCTACTCACATTCTTGAAAAAAAAAGAGTAATGGTTAAAGTCAAAACTTCCTCATAGACAGTATTTTCAAATCCAGTTTATAAAAACAAAAAAAAAATTTACCCAAATTTTAAACAAAAAGACCAAATTAGACAATAAGTAAACAAACTCAGAATATTCTCAAAATTAATCTATGACACGAGTTAAAATATTCACAACTTGTTTATTTTAATGTATAACATGGAGGGTAGCATGAAACATCATGCCTTATGTTATATTATATTATATAAAAAATGTCTATAACAATATGAACTAACAGCAGTTTTCAAGGATCTTCTAGCAGTTTCCTTTCTGAGCTTAGACAACCAAGCCTCAGGCAATAACGAGGGAGATAAATCCAAGATCTCTTGTTTCTTTTAGAATGATTTCATTCTTCTGCCTTTGGTTAACAATGATGGGTTTTCCATATTTTGAATGGATCTGAAATTAAAGATGACAGCTTTGCCACAATTTTATGAAGTTTTATAAATGTTGAACAACAGCTGGTTGACTGGGAATTTACCATACCAAAATGTAAACTAGTATCACCAGTACAAAGGGTCTAAGTTTACAACTTTAATGCCATAATCCAAGGACACGGTTTGACTTCACAGGGTCTATAAATAAGCACCTTTTAAAACTGAATGGCAGCAATAAGGAACTACACACTTAGTAAAATAATAGGGGTTTTTGTTGTTTTTTTAAGAACCAAGACTCATTGACAATTTCTGGGAAGGAAAAGCAATACATTTTCTGTAGACTACACTTAGCATCTATTGCTCTACATATTCAAAATAGAACTCAGATGATTATGTATGATACATAATTCATGTTTTCTATTATCAAAAATATTAAGAACATAAAAACAAATATTTTCTACATGTAATAACAGAAGCTAAAAATTTTCACATCAATATGTGAATGTCTGGTAGTAATTTCATTATTTATTATTATATATGTATTTCATATATAGTATAAATCCTCCTATTTATTCAAGAGCATACTGGGCTTTCTTTGTCAGTGACAAAGTATCATGAAAACCATGTTACTAATAATTTTTTCTAAATGTTACCGACAAAGAAATAAAATCATACCATATGGCCCAACCAACTGAAAGAGGTTTTTAAAATTCACATTGTATACACTAAACCTACTAATATTAGGCACATCAACACCACATGGTTTTGAACTTATTACTCAAGTCCTAAATTCAGTACACATTCTAAACAAACAAGAGGCTGTATTTGTTAAATTTAATTCCCCAACTGAATACAACAGGTTTTTCTTGTTCTATTTGGTGAAAAATACAGATTTTTCCTATGCTGTCATCAATTTTACAGCCAAAATATTGTTATCTGTTCCTTGTAAGATGCAGTGTACGTAAGATATGTGAATACATTTAATAAAATACTTAATTGCATTTTAATGTTTCTTTTCAAAAATCCATTGTAAAAGTACTGACAAGTAGGCATATTGGTACCAACTCTGCAATTACAGGTCCTACAATAATAGCTGCGTAGGAAGACAAACTAGTAACAAAAGCCATCAGGGCAAAATCTGTACAGCTCAATTCATGAAAGAACCATCTCCCAGTATGCCGTTCTCCTGAGAGTGGAAAGCAGATCCTAGATCTTCCCGTGGCATTCCTCTCATGTTCACAGGACCCTCAGAGGTTAGTAGGAATCTAAGTATGCACAGGACATGAATTCAGGGACCTGCATTGTAACCACAGAGATCTCCTTAGGACAGTGACACTGAGGAGGCCAAAGACAGCGTCTGAGAAACAAGCTCCCACCTAAATGAAAGAATAGATTCCCAGGAAAACAGACTTATCATATCACCATTATTTAATAGGAAGAAACTATGCATCACGTGGCTTGCGCTAAAATGCTTAGTGATCTCATTCTTACCATAACAAATTATCTGCCAGAAAAGACCTTCAAGGTCAACCCTGGCAACAATTAAAAAATAATGAAAAGCATTCATCCCTAAGGCAGAGTTAGAATGTTTCAGTTTGAAGCACTGTGCTGTATATTTTATTAGCTATAACTTGTTTAATTATTCATTGCAACTCTTCTTATATTCCATACAGAAACCTCAGGTTGCTCAGATTTCCATCCAAAATCCATTTTTTTTACCCCCTTATTCAAGGGCAATATTTGCCTAAAGAGATCAAAATCTCTATCCACTCTTTTCAATTGAAGACAAAGATACATTTGTTTAAAATGAAATACTAAATTAAAGTCAGAGACAGAGGGAAGAAGACAAACGGAGGAAGGGAGAGAAAAAGAGAAAAGTAAGGCAGCTAGGCACAGTATTTCGTCAGCCTAAATCACGGAAACCTTACAGGACTTTGTACAGGGAGGGATCCCTCACACCACAGCCGCACGCACACCCCCCTGCCTGTTGCACCCATGGTCTACACCGCGCACCCTCTGCTGGCCTTGGTGTCCGGGACCTTCTACAGCCCAAGGCTGACTGAAGCATTGCTAGGGAACTTTCCAAAACCTCCACGAGTCTTCTCATCAGTGACGCCACGCTGTCTCCTTGAGTTGCTTCCTGGCACTTTTTTGCCCCTAAAGACAAGAGCTATCATCATCGGTTTAGTTGTTTTCCTACTTCAGATCCATGGGGGTGCCCACGGTGCTCTCTGGTGGAGTAGAAGACAGGGGCATGGAGGAATCTGGGCAGTTCTGCACTGAAATGCCAGCATACACAGAGGAATGCCGCTGGCTTCTGCAAGCCCGAAACCATTCCGGTGAACTTCCGGGAAGAGGCTCTCCTTGCTCACCAAAAACTGAGGACCTCCCTTCCTCTCTCCACAGCTCTGAACATGAGAGTCCGAAAGAGAAAATCCGACCCTAACACTGAAATTAACAGGGCTGCTCCCTTGTGTGGGGACAGGTCCGAGCCACAGGTGAATCTCAAAGTGGTGACATTCCTGAAAAACAACATTCCTTTGTTTTCCATGCAAACTAAAGCCTTAACAAGGCACCTGATGGATATATACTTTATGGGCTTCACATGTGATGACGTATGAGTAAGCTGGGTTTGGAGTCAGCCCGAGTAAGTTGTATGCAACAGTCAGATAATCAAAATGTCTTTTCCCTTGAAGAGGTCCCAGTGATTAGCTCCACTCCCTCATTTTAGAGATGGAGGGAGGAAACCCTTATGCCAAAAAGAAAGAAGTGACTTGGGCATAACAGAGTCAGACATGGGTAGATCTCGGGCCAGACCCTAATACCTGGTCTGTAGACCATGAATCATTGTACTTTGAGAACTCCCTGTGGTCAATTTCAAAAGAAACTACTATAGAATGCTGGCTTCTTTCTACTCTATTGTTCCTCAGAACTTTGTCTTGTCACTAAATTAATGATAAAAGGCATTCTCATGTATGGCATTTTTTCCCCAGCTTCGTGTTGGCCTCTCTACTACGGCAATCTCTGCACACAGGTGTGGTGGACCATTTTTTTTTAGGGACATAGTTTACCCTTTTTCTTAGGGACATAACCTCTGTTTTGTGCAGAGCAGCAATCCCCAGCTGAGAAGATATACATCCAACTTTTGGTTTGCTCTGGAAGATGGAGACCTGGCTCTGGCCAATGAGAACAAAGCAGAAGCCACCAGCTAGAGCTTCTGGGAAAGTTCTCTAAAGGGAGATTGGACTGGCTCATGCCTTTTGCTCTCTGCCTTTCACCTTCTTTGTTCCTAAGAGGATGCTGGAGGGGCAGCAGCCACCTTGTCATCATGAGGCCACAGCATATGGATGAAGGCTGGACAACCAAAAAGAGACCTGAACAGAAAGTCAGAAAGATTATCAGATCTGATGCTTCATGAAGCTACCTCTCTGACTCAGGCTGCCTTCCTCAAGACTAGCACAAAAGTATTTGATTAAACCTCTGTGGCTTGAGTTTTCTGGGTTGCTGATTTTTATATCAGGTGTCAATGGATGTCACCAGGAACAAGGATAGGAAAATCCCAAACGCATGTTTCCAATTGTATACTTCCTTTCCCCCTTCCCTTTTTTTAGGGTAGCATGTTTAGTACAACTTCAAAAGTGACTACTGAATGCTAACTTACTTAAATGCTCTGTCGGGAGGGGAGAAGTAGATATGAATATGTCACACTATAAAAAATATATATGTATGTATAAGGTGTAAAAATGGCTGTATCCTGAGAAAAGCTGAGTTACACTGTATCAGTAACTTGTCTTAATCCATGAGAATTTAACAATGCCAGGAGCATCTCCTACATGAACTGTGGATGTTGTTTTCTCAGAAGGATGTGTTTTCACTCCAAAAAGCTATGGCAATGTCTTAATTCTGAAATTTAAAGGAAGGGGTATTTTACAGGTGGTGCAAAGAACATCTAGGCAACTAATTACTCATTTCCTATCAAATACTTTGTAGCCAGAAACAGGGAATATGAACACATCACTGAAAATCCTGCCACCTATGTTGCATTTCTGGTAAGTCACTTTCTAGGTCCATATTTATTCCTCAGACTAACCCAGAAATTCTGAACAACTACTAGCTCTGTCTGATGCATTTCTTTTTATTTTAGTCTCATTTGCAAGTTCTTATAGTAAGCTGAAATGAGAAAATGACTTCAGAATATACCTTACATGCTATAGTAGTTTTCTTGACTTTTTCTCTGAAATCAGCCAAGTAAATAAAAGTCCAATACATTAGGACAAAACAAAGTATTGTGAGACTGCATCAAGTCTTAGAGTTACTCTTGTAAATTTGACATTACATAAATTTTACTCTTCAAAACGTGTATTTATATCACATCCTAACTTCACATAGAAACATATCAAACATCGACACCACTTCCAACAGACAGAAAATGACAAAATGCTCAGCTGTAAGTAGGAGGCCATTAAACAATCATTTATTTGGAACTGAACAAGCCTATTTCTTAATAGTCACTGTCTTGCCCAAACACTAATAAAGGGTGGCAAGTGAAAGAATTAGTAGGGGTGGCTGCCAACTGAAAGGCCCTCTCCAGTCTGGATCTTACAGAAGACGCAGACAAGAAAGTACAGTTTTTCTGGCTCCCCAACAGATCAGCCAGCCTGAGTCAGGGGTCTTGAGTGACCAGTGGCCACAGCAAGCAGGTCGGAAAGGGACAATGTGCACTCACACACGCCACCTTGGCAACCACCCTACAGCAGGCTGGCTCACAGGAGAAGGCCGTGCCTGCTTCTAACAGGTCATAACTAAGTTGCGTTACATGTCAATATTTTCAAGACATATGTTCTATCTCAATTATTTCAGTGCTCAATTTCAAGGTCTCTTGTCTAAGATTTCCACTTTCATCTACCGAAGCATTATGCATGGCTCTTTCTGAGCCTCAAGGAAAGCCTCTCTCACTGACACCCCCGGGGCTTTGAAGCAATCCAATTTGCACTCAACAGCAGTGAGGGGCTGACCAAAGTTTACAGAAAAAGAAGAGCCCCAGGTTAAAATTAAAAAAAAAGCAGGGGTGGGGCTCACTGCCACCCTTGGTCCATTTGTACAGGAAAAGAGCGATGGCAGGTGCTTTGTCAGGATTCTGTAGCGCACAGACAAAAGGTGGCTCAGCTGCAGGATGCGACACGTAAGAGTTTCAAACATAAATGCACTAGTTGCAGGATATTAATTTGGTAAATTTACCTGTCTCTCTTCTCTATAGTATATCTTTTAAAATATACTGTTTTGTGGATTTAGAAGTGTTCTTGTTGCTCTTTTCTTCCTCATTTATATCCTAGTATATCTTCAGTGAAATATCAGGCTTTCTTCTTTTCATAATTACAGGAAAAAAGTCCTCATTTAGAGAGGATATGAGTTTAACTTTTAATAGACAGTCTGCATTGATAGGAATTAAGAAAACTAAACTGTACAAAAAAATCTTTTTCTTTGGACTGGTAGAGCTGTATCTTGCATCTCCTACACATTTTACAGTGATCACACTGAGATAATCAAGTCTTAACATGAATATTATTTCATTTCAGGGCATAGAAGGCAATCTGTTGGTTGTTAGCTATAACAGTATTAATGATAAAAATACTTGAAAGGATAAAGGATATTGCTAAGACTAAAACTTATATTCACAGACTATTTCCTCATATTAAAAAATGAATTGAGAAATTTACATTGCAAAGAATATAATCACTTCACTGAAAATGTTTCACCTGTGCATCCTATGTCATTGGGGGAAGGCAAATTAAAACAACAATGATATATCACTAGACATCTACCAGATTGGCCAGAATCCAGAACACTGACACCACCAAATGCTGGTGAGGATGTGAAGCAACAGGAACTCTCATTCACTGCTGCTTTGAATGCAAAATAGTACAGCTACTTTGGAAGAGAGTTTGGCAGTTTCTTACAAAACCAAACATACTCTTAGCATACAATCCAGCAATCAAACTCTCTAGTATTTGCTCAAAAGAATTGAAAAGTTATGTCTACACAAAAACCTACACACAGATGTTTATAACAACTCTGTTTATAACTACCAAAGCTTGGAATCAATCAAGATGTCCTTCAGTAGGTCACTGCATAAACTGCAGTACATCCAGACAATAGAATATTATCCAGCATGAGGGAAAAAAAGCTATCAAGGCATGGAATGACACGGTGGAACTTTAAGTGCATATTACTAAGTGAAAGAAACCAATCTAAAAGGGCTCCATCCTATCTGATTCCAACAATGTGACATTCTGGGAAAGGAAAAACTATGGAGACAATAAAAAGAGCAGTGTGGCCAGGGGCTGGGAATGGGAAGGGATGAATCGGCAGAGCAGAGGGCATTTTCAGGGCAGTGAAAAATACTCTCCATGATGCTATAATACTAGATACATATCATTACACATTTGTCCAAACTCACAGAATGTATAACACCAAAAGTCAGTCCTAACTAACATAAATTATGGACTTTGGGAGCTAATGGTATGGCAATGTAGGCTCATCCTTGGTAACAAGTGTACTGCTCTGGTAAATGATGCTGATAATGGGAAAGACTGTGCACGTAGTGGGTAGGGGGCATATGAGAAATATCTGTGCCTTCCTCTTAATTTTGCTGTGAACTTAAAACTTCTCTTAAAATCTTAAAAAATATTCACCTATTACACTATGCCTCAATTATTAAAATCACCTTTTACATATATATAATAGTTCACATTGCTTGTAGACAAATATGAATAAAAGTATAAAGCATGTAGTAGAAAGTGGCATACCAGGAGGGTAGTAACATGTGGGGCAGGAGGAAAGGAAATGTGATTAGGAACCCTTCAATTACACATTTTTTTTAAAAAAAAGGGGGATTTGCAGTACATATGCAAGATGTTGACAAATCAGAGAGATAAATGCCTTCATGTTTGTTAGTTTGATCATTTCCTTGTCTTTTCTGTATAGAAAAAAAAATCTTGGGGTGGAATTATAACATTCTCAGGTGCAAACATAACCAAATGGGATCAGAGGTTAGGTAAGAAATGTCAGACTGTGGTAAGAACTCAAATGTCTGGCCAGAGTGGCAGGAAGTGTGTGTTCAGGAGGGTCAAAGAGCACCAGAATCACCTGAAAAGAGGACAAGGTAGGATTGTCCAGGGAGACAGCACACAACAGGCACTGTGTGAATGGAACACAAGAAGGTCTTATTCAAGTAGATGCTGTTTACTTGGGGATGTGTGACCCCAGGATTCAGTACTATATGTATCAGCTTACTACGAACCAAATAGGGAAGGTGATTGGTTGCATAAAACACAACCTTAAATAGAGAAGAAACCACTAAAATGTTAGGAATAATGATCTTAAGCTAAGATTTTGACAGCAGACACACACACACACACAGAGTCATAAAATACATGCTTACCTATAACAGTAAAAAATTATGCCTGCTCATAATATGACTTTTAAGAGTGAAGTCAGTAATTTATTTTATCTGGTACACCACAGTAATTTGCTATAAAGCTTTATGAAACAGCTAAAATAATGTTACAGCCAGAAACCAATTGTTGCTAAAATGCACTCAGTTAAAATGGAAAATATAGGGAAATAAAACACTGTAATTGTCTCTCAACCCACATTGTATATTATGTTGCTAAATTATATACTATTATATTTTCTACATTTTAATATGCTTTCCCATAGAGGAATTGATAGCATAAGGAAATGATTTGCTGCTTTTGTTTCTGAAGACCTAAATAATATCTCACACATATTTATAAACCAAACAGGGCCTCAGCCTCTTATTAGATCCCAAGGCTTACAAAATCTACTTCACAAAACCACAACATGTAACAATGCATGAAATAACTAACACAAATGGTTTCCTATTCTACTTCTTATTCTAATTCACAACTGGGGAGTTATAGATTTAAACTCAGCTATAATAATATGTAAAACAAAAAAGAATGTTTTCTTAACTTCAGCAAATCTTTTAATAGTGTAATGTATAATTCTTACAAATATTGTCTTTGGCCTTGATAATATTTTATTCAACCTTGTCCATTCACTGAATAGTTTGGTGCAAATAAAGCAGAGATGTCTCCCCAAAGAGATGAGAGAATTCCATGGCTGAGATCCAAATTTAGAAGGATGTTGAAAAACCATATTCAAATAAGTAATATGTATAGTACTTAAATAAAAGGTCAAACATCTCCTTTACTAGAGACTATGTGAGAATTTTTTATGTGTTAAACCATCATAATTAATAAAACAGAAAACCTTTGGGAAAGCATAAGAAATTTACATGCCTCAAGATGGTTAATAATTTCTTCTAAATAAGATGCATTTACCAAATACTAACAGAGAAACTTGAATCAAAAGAGATGGACCTTGGTAGAAATTTTAAAGAAACCTCTTCATAACAACTCTTCAGGTCATACTATCAATTCATATTTTCTATGATTACCTTAAAGTATGAAACAGGAAAGATGATAATGTGCTTACATTGTTGAGAAATGACTGTACTTTGAATTTACATATTTCTCTACTAAAAAAAAAGTCATGCTTTCACATTTATTTCATTTTTCCTCATAACTTCTCTATGAAGAGAATATGTGATGAGTCTAAGATAGGGAAATTAATTTGTGAATAGCTGGGAACTTTAATTTTGTCTTCAGAAACTCTACCTTTTCCATATTTCAAAACAGAAAAATCCTTAGCATTTATTACAGCTTCAGGGATATTCCACTTACAGGGAATGTAAGGTTCAGACTTCACTAAAGTCATTCTAGAGAATGACTGTGTTTCTGAAATGTTCACTATCAACACCATTTAAATTGGGTTTTTCCTGGTGACTTGGAGAACAACTGGCAGGAACCCTCTCTTAGGGGATTTACAATGCAATGTAGCTTTTGTTCCCCTTGGGCTCACTGAGGGCAGGCATGTCTGCTTGGTGTCCCCAGGATCTAGCCCAGCACTTGCTTAGGATGCTATGAATCTGTGTTATTCAGACAGAGAAGACTGGGCTAACAATATTAAGAAGGCAGATCAAGGAAAACGAAGGCTGATCTTAAAACATTTCTTTTGAAAGGCTCTAGAGTAAGCATTGACCATATCTAAAAAAAAAACCAAAACTGTATTATTTTATTATTGCAAAGTAAATTTTACTAAAATAAAATACCATAAAAGAAGCTGCTTTCTGAGACATATGGAAGAGGAAGAAACCTTCTATGTGCTTCCTCATCTCAATAATTTAAGTCTTTACCTTAATTTCAAGGTAAATGGTAATTTCTCCATAGTATCTTCTCTACTTAATTAGGAGCTGGGAATGTTCACAATCCTCTCCCATCTTTATGAAGATATCTTTCAATAAGTAGATTCAAGTGCTAATAAAACTATCACTACTAAAATTTATTGTTTCTATTTGAATTTCCTATAAGTGGAATATCCCTGAAGCTATAATAAATGCTAAGGATTTTTCTGTTTTGAAATATGGAGAAGGTAGTTTCCAAAGACAAAATTAAACTTCCCAGCAATTCATGAATTAATTTCCCTATCTTAGTCTCATTACATGCTCTTCACAGAGAAGTTATAAGGAAAAATGAAATAAATGTGAAAGCACAGGTCATTTTCTTTAGCAGAGAAGTAAATTCTAAGGACAGTCATTTCTCAATTACTCAATATTATCCAAATATGTGGGAACCTTATCTTGAGTCAGTGATTCTTTCTGACAGGTGTATATTAGAATCCCTGGTGGAGCTGTGTGAAAATGCACATAGCCAGGCTCTGCTTCCCAGTGATTCTTACTCGAAGGTCTGGGGTAGGTGCCCTGGAACCTGCAGCTTTAAAAGCATCACAGGTGATTCTGATGCACATCCCTGGTTGATGATGAACTGTCACAGGCCTGAATGACTGAAAAAACATCCCCTAGCTGAAGGCGCAGTCTGAACTCTAGCTCCTTGAGACTTGTGTATGAGAGCCTGGCATTACTAGGACTTCGTTTTGTTACAGAAGAATTCAGGATTCCATTTTATGCAAAATCTCTTGAGTTTTAAATGTTTCAACATATCTATGATCACAATGAGGCATGGGCAGACAATTTCTGATCCTTGGTTTAGAAGATCAACAATAATTGCATAATTTTTGCTTCTCAGTGTAGTACTCCAAGGGTACGTCATACCAGGTGGTAGTCTGAAAACACATGGCTGTTGTATTTTGCAACTCTGTCCATCAAGTGGAATATATTTCCCATGCTTGAGTCTGGCTGGCTTTGTGAACATATCTAACCAACAGGACACAGAAGTGACACTCTGTGTGTTCCAGAGCCGGGACCTCGCTGCTTTCACCTCACCCTGTCTTTGGACACCCTGCTGCCATGGAGGAGGCCTGGGCAGGTTACTGAATAACGAAAGGCCGCATATAGAGAGAAGGGCCTGCTAGGTACCCAGCACCAAAGCTCCCAATATGAGTGAGGAGGATACCTTAAGCTCTCCAGTCCCAGCCAGGCAAGCCATCCAGTGATCACAGCTGCCTGAGTGGGCCCAACTAAGACCAGAACACTGTCCACCCAAGCCAAATGCAGCATTGTGAGCAAAGAAATAGCTATTGTTTAGCCACTAAGCTTGGGGAGGTTGGTTAAGCAGAAATTGAAAACTGATAGTTTTTCTTAAACTCTAAGTAGAAAGTCGAGGGCTGCCATATAAAAACTCAAAACATGTGGCATCAGTTCTGGCATTGGGTGGTAGACAGAAGTAGGGAAAATAATAAAGCAATAATTAAAGAGTGGAGAAATAGCAGACTATTGTGATGAAATAACTGACATTTTTGCCTACAATAACCTGGAAGATTTAAAAAAGTGCACCTAATGAACTTGTTGGTTTGACTAAGATGTTTAGAAAGAATTCTGAAAATATAATTTGGTTTCCTTAAGCTGCAGGGGAAAAGAAGAGAGAGGAGCTAAACTTCTTCAATTTGCAAGCAGAATTTGGGTGGGGGATGGGGGGTGGGGGGCGACACACAGCCCAGGATTTGATGTGCTGTTGTAAACCTGTCTCTTATCCTCAAAGTTTTCAGTGATGGATAACCAATGAAAGTGGCAAGTAATATTTGAAAAATACAGAATATATATTTAAACCTATACATGTGAACATGTAGACACAGTGTTTTTATATAGTTATTGAAAATATGGTTTACGGTAAAATAAATATGAATATACTCTGTATAGATCCTAAATTTGCATTAATTTTTAAGATAACATAAGACTAGAAAGAACTTTTACTCCTGCGGCTGGTGGTTGGGGATATAGCCCCACTTCCTCTGAGACAGGTGTTTACTCTCTTCCACCACATCAGGGCTACTTGGTGTGGAAAAAAGTGGAACAGCAGTGAGATAAGCTGCCCAGGTGAGTCCTCGCTTCACAAGTTTTGGAAACTTAGAGGTCCCAAGAGGGGGTGAGCATGGCAACAAGGAGTCCTGGAATTAAAGCTGTGCCTCAAGAATTATCCCACATTTCACAGATCCATTTCTCAGAAGAAAAGGACTGAAGCAAATGGCAGAAAAACTAAGAAACAGACCTCTGTAACTGAAGCAGATGACCGTGATTCCATGTGCCATGAGCGTTCCCGTAACAGTTGTAGTCAGCCAGGCTTCCAGAGCTTATTTGCTCTACCTGTTCATAATATCGAACCACACTCAATTCACTTTTCCAAACTCATGACGAAGGGAAGGTTTTCAGGACAGGCTCTACAAGCTAGGCAAAGCAGAAAGCAGTGACAGCAGTCCGAGGTCACGTATTTTGATGGCAAAGTACACTATATCGGTTAGTGAAAGGCCATTATATTTTGGCGTACTGATTTTCATTCCCCTAAAATGATTAACCATGTGCCACATTAGGTACCTGGGATTAAAAATGTTAATCTTGCCCTCAGCGTACTTACAAGCAGGTAGAAGTGGTAGTCGTATTACGGATAAAGAATCTACTACACTTAACAAAGCCACTAAGCTCCCGAGGAGCTTTAAGTAAACCATACTTTGATCATTCGTCAAGGAAAGGTTTTTACTCAGTACAATCTATTTAAGAAGACAGGAAAACGGGTAATTTATTTTAGACAGATATCTATTCCAAATGTCTAAAACAAAACAGTCTTGAATTTTAAGCTAATGCTCAGCTCTTTGGAACAATCCCAATGCCGAAGTTGTACTGAACATATCATACACAATATTTCATGATACATCCCATAAATATGAAGCAGCACATAAAATAAATGACAAAATAAACAGAGACTAAAAATTCATATGTTAGTACTTATGAGTAATAAAACTTGAAATGGTTATGTTTTCCCTGGGGCAAAGTTTCATTTTATTCATTAAAAGTTCAAGGCAATTTGAGAAAAATTTACATTCAACCATTCTGTATACATCTGAATTACCTTCAACATTGTATAACTAAGCACTTCTCACTAACAAAGATTTTAGAAAAATAACGCCTAACTTGATTTTTTTAACTGCAAAAATATAATGAAACTATTAAACTGAGTAAGTTGGTGGAGATACTTTCACTAAACTATAAAAAACAAGCACAACTTTCATACTATGAATTTGATATTTTTCAACCTAAATGGTAATACTGGGACAAAAATGTTTAAGTCCCTGGAAACAGGTTCCCATAAAACTACCTCCTTAGAAAACACTGTAGGCCCTAAAAGATATTTTTAATTCACTTAGAACACACAATACTTCACTTGAATGCATTCCATAAAGTAAAATTAATTAGCTTTAAACATTATAATTTAATAAACTTGAATAATTTTAAAGCAACTTTTAATCTTTTCATTAACTTTTGAAACTTTTCCTTCTAACTAAGTATATTACAAAAGGGAACATGGTTCTCTCCAATCCTTGCTTCTGCATTAGACAATTCGATTTATAGAAGTTGATATTTTGTTCATCTTTTCCCTTTTAGAAATCTAAAAACCCTTCTTTTGAAGGATTCAAAGGTTTTAAGTTTTAAATATAAATTACCATTTACATTGTTCTAAGTTCCAGTATCAAAATTTGCCAAATGAACCCTACTGAGATTTATAGTTTGAACAGCTACTTTGACATCTTACTTCATGGATTATATACCTGTTTGCACTGAACATCCCTCCAGGGCCCCAGAGAGGGAAAGGCCTCCTGGCTGCTCTTAGTTTTTGACTGGCTGCCTGGTGGGTGCCAGGCTGGGCCCTGCATCCCCAAGGGGCAGGGCTGTCCCATTCTTGACCCTGGGGAATATGGTCTTTCATCATGACCCCTGTGGCATGAGGGCAGGAAACATTTTGGAGGCATAGTTCTGGGTTCTAATTCTGGATCTACCACCTAAGAAAGAAGTCTGTGGCCTGGGCTTGTCAGGTAATTTCTGTAAGGTGGATACACACTGCCACCCATCTCGAATATGCTACCAAAATGCCCTGTCACATCCTTAGCTTCCTATCAGCTTTAAATGATATAATCTGAGACAACAACCTAAATTATAAGTATTTCAAATTCACAGATGAGAAAAAGAGACTCATAGTTAAATAACTTGCCCACAATTATAATTATATGGCCCACACAGTTAGTAAGGAATGGTGCTGGGGAGTGGGTTCAAACCCCTGATTCATTCACTCCAAATATTTACTGAATGCTCCATATATAGTAGCTATAAATCTGTACACATAACAGGTAAGCTCTGCCCTCATACAGTTTACATTCTACAAGTGGAACAGGAAGTTAAGAAAATTACAGTAGTTACCAACTGCACTAAGCTAAGAAATACATTGGTGAGAGAAAGAGAGAGAAAGAGAGTATGTGTGTGTGTTCATAGAATGTGTCTGGGAGGGCCTTTTATGAAAGGGTTAACCCTTGAGCCACTGTCTGAGAAGAGGAAGCAGTCGTAGGAAAAGACATTTCCACAGGGCAAGAACATTCTAGAAAAGAGAACAAAGAGAGATTTAGGATGGCCCTAGTTATCTCTCCAGAGTCACTTCTTGTCACCCTGCCCAGCTCATCTATTCAGAAGGACTTCCAGTCCCTTACAAAGCCTGCCTACTCTTGCCCTTGACTTTGTGTGATCATCATGGTATGCCTGCTTGTGCTCAGAAGACGTATAAGATTATTCTGCTTTTATGTATAGTAAACATTCTCCATGCTTGTATGAGACTCATGACTATGTTAAAATGGCAAACTGTTCCACTGGATGTCATGCCATAACTTACCATATTATATCATTTACTTACTTCTTAATACCTAACATTGTTATTTTTCAAGTATGGAAGTACCCAGTCTTTAAATTCCAAAATGGGGCACTGGTGTCAGGCTCTCTGCAGGTTTTTAATCCTAGCCCAGCAGAGTGGTCAGTGTTATATGTACAGTAATAGGCCTCATGGACAGTACACAGGCCATAATTAAGTTCTGGACTTTGAATCCTTAACAATAAACTGCCAGACTAAATTCTGTTTCAGTAATTATTCTGAACTAGGAATAACTGGGGATGGGAAAAGGAGGAGGAGCTAATCAAGGTGAAGCTCTTAATAACAAAGCCATCTAATATTCAATAAGGGGAAAAAACGTCATCTTTAACTATGTATGTTGGAGAAGATACATGAATATGAAGTGTCTGGCCAAGATATTGCTTCTCACACTCAAATTAGCTGGTATTTACTGAGTTTCAGGTTTTGTGGTAGACATAAGATTCATGTTAAGAAGATAGGAGTGAAGCACCTCTCACAGATTATTGTAGAGACCCTAGAGTCAGGAATCCTCTTTGAAAGACTTGCAAAATTTGCAGTTAGACAGTATCTCCAATGTTTACATTATTTTTGTGTATGGACACACACAAAAATAACTACATAAGTCCTCAAGGTCAGGGAGCTATATCTTCATTTCAATACCCCTAGTACCTATACATCAAGTGAAAGGCATTCAATAAATATTTATTTTATGAAAGAATAAATACTTCAAATGTCTTTCTTTAAGAGTTTTAAGAATAAAACATATACCAACCATGAAAAAAACACACAAAAGCTTTCCTGACTGACATGAAAATAAGTCCAAAATTTATTATTAAATTAAAAATGACAAGTTGCAAACAAGTACAGCTGGCCCTGGAACCACACAGGGGTTAGAGGTGCTAACACCCTGTGCAGGCAAAAACCTGTCTATAACTTCTGGCTCCCCCAAAAGTGTCTACTGTTGACTTCATAGTAATAAATGATAAAATAGACTAGTATCTAACTATATTTTATGCTTTCATGATGCACCTTAATTTTTTCAATATTTCTAGGCTATGCAGTTTGCCTCTCAGTTTTTCCAATTGTCACAAATCTTCAAAAATGTGTCCAGCATACGTATTGAAAAATTTGTGCCTAAGTGGACTCGTGCAGTTCAAACCTGTGTTGTTCAAGGGTCAGCTGTAATTGATAAATATATCAAAAACTTTCTAAAAGGATATACAACAAATAGTGGGTCTTTTGGTTTTGAGAGTGGGTTTGTTTCATAGTGGGAGCAATAAGGAACTTTTTAGTGCAAAAATTTCTGTCTTATTTCATAAATACATATACATTTGTACATGCAAATAAACATACATATACATTTTTTAAACATACCTTCCACAAACACTTAAAATTATGTTAAAAAATACTTGGAGTCTAAAAGAACAGACATTACCCAAATAGTTTAATTAACAAAACTGAAGTCACAGAAATAAAAAGGTGTATAGTATGAAATCCTTACACTTCCCTTCTCTTATCACCATAAATCTTCAATTTTATGTTTCAATAAATTATTCTTTGAGATCGCAATCATATAATGGATGGTGAAAAGGAAAAAGAAGGAGTCCCATTATCCAAGCCCTTCATTTTTTATACTTCGTTATGGTCTGCTTTCCATTTACTGGGTAATAATATCTTTACTACAGACTAAATCCCTTCTGGCTTCCATAGGAAATCTTGCATTAGGAAGTAGTTAAGTGTTGAAAGGAAGGTGATCAGGCCTGAAAGAAAACAAAAAGTTTAAGGAGATGTTCTATTTTCCAGTGACTGGGAGGAAAATACCGACGTCTAGCAGGTTTCACTGCCTGCACTCTCTATATAATGTCACTCAGTTTTATCTTGGAATACTACTTGCAAATTACTCTCATCCTTCAAAAAATCTTTTTTTACCCAGAGGCAAATACTGCTTGAAAAATGAGGCCATAAAATTAAGACCAACTTTTTACTGTACTAGATTTGATCACAGGAATCTGCACATTTAAATGCTCTAAGTAATACAGAGGGGAAAATGAGTACTGGTGTTGAAATTCAAGATGCTAAAAATATACACTTGTTCTGATAACTAGTTTATGTTTTAAATGAAGGTGTATTTTCTGAAGTCTTTTCAAATGCTGAAAAACTTCAAGTTCTCTTTTAAATACTTAGTATTTTAAATGTACCAGGGGAACTGTTTACCTATCAAGAGGAGGCCAGTGATAATTTGTTAAGTATATAGTTTCACATTCAACTACAAATATGATGTATTTATTTGTCTGCTTTTGTTGGTAAGCATTACCCCTATTTCTTGGAAGGGAGTTCAAGAGTGAAAGCAGTTGTATATATTCTATTCAGGCTCTAAGAACTGGGTCAGCTTTTAAATTCAAGTATATCTGATTTCAAAAGTCTGTGCTTCTGATCCATTCTACTTGGAATTATTTTGTAAAGTAAAAATTCATGTCCACTTTGTCTTCATTTCATTTTATAGATCAGGTGTAACTCCTTGAATACCTGCATAAAATAACTGAAACCTCTAGCTTATAAAAATTTATATTGCAAAACAGAAATTGTTTTCTTTAGAACAGGACTCATGTAAACATTAAGTTCTTCTGAATAAACTTTATAATATATGGAACTACTGTTCACAAAAGAGGAATAAGAACACATTTATTAAATGATGTACGCTAATACTTAAGGGTAGTCAAAATTTTGTTAGCCAAAGACCGTGTCAAGCCTCCCAGAGCCTCTGTTTCATTTTACGTTTTTGTCGGGGTGGGGAGGAAGGCAAGTATTATCTGCACAAAAAGGCGAACAGAGTATGTCAGGCCTCCTGCCATAAGCCTAAGTATGGTGCTCGTGTAATGCTCTGTTAATTTCAAGGACTCATTTTCAAACACTTATAATCTGCCATCTCATCTAGAAATTCCAATTCAAACCAATATACATGGATCTTGATGAATTTTTTAGAATGAAAATGATAAAATGATTTTAAAACATAATATTGGAGCATAAGAAAACATAATAAAAAAGAGGGAAATGTACTTAGGGGCATACTTTCAGGAACGATGAGAGTCTATGTAATGTTTTTCATTTACATTCACAATTTATTTGTAATATTTGCGTCTCAGAATGTTACCTGAAGGAAAAATTGTAATCAAATTTGACTGACTTAAAATAACCAGAAATAAAAGTATATATTTAGCAGAATCATCTAAGAGTATAAGCTTAAATGCATATATGGAACTAAATGGTTCCAAATTCATGTATTGGATTTTTTAGCAAATTACTTCAGCATACAAAGTCAGTGGACTATTAGATTTCAAATATTTTATATTCTTGAAGATTAATTTCTAACAATTTCCAATAAATTCTATCATGATATATTAGAAATTGTGTTCTGTTCATATAATATCCCAAACCAATAGATTTTGCTTAAAGAAAACTCAGTCAGTGGATATAACAAATTATATCAATGGCATGCAATATGCCTCTGCATAGAAAGATACACTATTCTCACCAAAAAGGCTATAGTAAGACCTTTACATACAGCCCTCAAACTTCTCTTTCCAAGTTTCAAGAGTGAGAATACCTTGGAAATCCTTCAATCATATGTGTGACATGCACACGTGCACCCACGCATGCATACATACACACACACACACCCCTATCTCACATATTCACACACACACACACACACACACACACACCCCTATCTCACATATTCACACACACACACACACACACACCCCTATCTCACATATTCTCACACACACACACACACACACACACAGACACACACACACACACCACCACCACCACCACCACCACCACCCACCCCATCTCACATATTCCCAAACTGCAACTAGGAAAGGAGTTCAAGTCCAAGATATACCTGCCAGCCACCAAGACCACATCATCTTTTTTTACAGACACATTCCTAGCACAGGTGCAAAGACTTCAATTGCTTTTCCCTGGTAAGAAATTTCACTTTTGGAAGTTACTAAGTTTAACAAACTTTCACCACAACAAAATACTGACCAGTTCTTGTGCTAGTCATAAACTGTTTCACCTACACAAAGAGGAATCGGCTTATTTGCAGCAAAATTTGAATGTTCTGCATTGATAAAACTTGAAAGAACTTCAGATTCACAAAGCATGTTACAAATTCAAGGTGTCTACCAGGAAATTAGAGGTCCTTAAGGGGACATTCCTGCTTCAGACTCAGAGGGCGGGCGTGGGGCTCCTGTTTGTGCGCCTACAGACAGAACAATAGCCCAGCGATCTCCGAGATCCCCCATCAGCTCTTGCTGGCCTGGCCACTCTTTGCCAACTCAGAGGCTTTTCAGTTTTCAAATGCCAACCTCTGTAAGAAGATAAAAGTGAGTAAGAAACACCACTGTGCTCACGAGTCATGTATTCTAGAAGGGAGGACAGTTAAATAAGAGAATATGCTAAAACAGTAGTACTAATAATCATAATACTAATAATGCATATACTTAACAGAGAAGTGTGAAGGGTGGTAAGAATATAGAAGGAGTATACAAGGTTGCAGAGCTTGGAATGTCTTCTTGTTGGGGAAATGATTAAGCTGGGCCCTGAAGTGCTAAGACGTAAGACACATGCGTGCGGCAAGGCGGGTGTGGCTGAGGGGAACTGCCCTGGACATTGCAAACTGCCTGCAGAGGACAGGGTAAATGCTGTTGCATCACTTGGGAGAAATACAGCACAGTGACATCTAAGTTGTGCGACAGAAGGTAAGAAATGAGGAAGGGGGCCAGCCAGCGTCACACCCACGTCTTGTAGGCCATACTAAAGAGTATGGATTTTCTAATCCTAAGGGCAGTTGAGAAACCACCAAATGGTTGAACTAAACATCCTGACTGATAGGATCCTAAGTATTGACACTGAGGATTTTTCAAATCCAAACTCTAAGAATGTTAAAATAAGACAATTCATCATTATACAGAACAATAAGTAAGAAAAAATTTTTTTTCATTTCTTGGCCAGCAGAATATGTGACCTAGGAAACACAAATAGGTAAGTCCCTCAAGTGTTGAAATTCGACAGTTGTTAGTTTCAGGGAGATGTGATTTAAAGTTGCATAATTATTGGACTTACATGTTTAGTCTAAGATAATGTAATGCAAGTAATTTTAAACACATATCGTAATTAAATAATGGCAACCATTTGTATAGAGCTAACATTTACCTGGGTGCCAAGCACTGTGCCGAGGGCTCTGTGTGTTATTCATTTAGTCTTCACAACCACCCAGTGAATTAAATAGATCGTCGCAAATGCAGAAACTGAAGCTTACGTAAATTAATAACTTTTCCAAGGTTACAATGCTAACAGCCATCCAGAACCAGAATACATATGCAAGTCAGTGTAATTTCAATTCCCTCCACTACACAGTAATCAAAGTTGGAGGTACCTGTTAGCAAGATGGTATCTGCAAAATAGGGGAAATATGGCCTACTAACAACAAAGACCCTGTTACATGTAGAGTTCACTTGATTATATTTTATTCAACTAAAGAAAGTCTTAAAATCAGTGTCTATGGCCATAAACTGCATAAAAGGTCAGAAAAATATATCTCTTCTCACACAGTTTCCCATATTAAAATGATTTTATCATGTCTCCCAAACATATAATTAGTTTGATTGAACGGTTTACTTTTGTGAAATTATATTGATCCATTTATTAAACAGCCTATTCTTCAAAGAAAACAGTGTTAAAGTCTGCATAAATTACCACTGATAGACAGGATTTCACCAGACTTCCGAGTATGCCAAGTATCTTCTTTCATAGTTCTAGAATATGATTTGCAAGCATATGCACATAATGAATCTAAATGAATGTAAATCACTCAAATCTATCAGAGGTCCCACTTCATTAGGAATACATTCTTTTAAAGAAATTAGTTCACCATCCCATTTTTGTATTAGTTAGCGGCTCCTTTATTTTAAAAATGTATCACTGTAGTATTATAAAATGTCACACTTATTTCTACAGAGGATCAATATCCTTGCCCTATCCCTATTTACTAGTGGAATAGTGTTCAAAGAATATTAACACTAGTACCAGAGTATTTTCTTATAAACAACTTATATTAGCAAATTGAATTTAATAGAATTCCAACAACCTGGTATCAGGCCCTCAGTAATACCTTCCTGGAAATTAAAAAGCAACCATTTTTAGATTAAGAAAAAAAAAACACAGAAGCCCGCCTTAGAAGAATCCTCCCTTCCGTCTCCCTCCCTCTGCCATTGTTCTATATAACAAGAAGCAACCCAACATGCGGCCAAATTAATATCCTTAGCTAACAAATTAAAAGGTTCTTTTATTAGCTGTCACATAGGAACCAGCAGGGACCCAACACCTGCAAGTAAATGTTTTTTCAGTTCTGATCTAAACATGGGAAAGGCGAGGGGAGCAGGGGCCAAACCAGGCCTCAATAAATTAGAGTAAATGATTAATTTGAGTAATTCTGTTAGTCACTGCCAGTCATCAAATAGATGGGAACATAAACTAGATTTCCATCCTCTATCTTAATGTAACTATAGAAGTAGGTTATGAAAACTCGGAAAACTTATTTGTAGAATTTTCAGTGGAGTTTTACTTTGCCTTTCTCATGAAGTTTTATACAACTGGAAGGCACAGATCATACAGTATTTCTTTTTTTCTTAATTTTTTAAATTAATGTTTAGTTGATATACAATATTATACTGGTTTCAAGTGTACAACAGTAATTCAACAGTCATCTACATTATTAAATGCTCATCCCAATAAGTGTAGTTACTGTCAACAAAGAATGATGGTACCGTGTCATTGACTATATTCTCTATGCTGTACATTCATCCTCGTGATTAATTTAACTATAATTGAGATTTTGTGCCTCTTTATCTCCTTCAACTATTTCACCCATCCACCTGAACCCCTCCCCCCAGTACAAAATAAACAAACAAAACACATAAACTCATAGAGTCAGAGAAGAGACTGGTGGTTACCTTATTTCTTTATACTCCATAGCATTAAATTTAGTAATTTAACTCAGTTGAAATAATCAAAACAGTCTGTAAAAACTATACAATTCAAAGAATATTTTTTAAATACTAGATAGTATCTGTATGTATAAAAGGGCAGCTATTTTAGCTATTTTCTATTTATTAAAACAATAGAGTAATTATAGAAAATATAAAGTTAACATCATTCTTAAGATCACTGCCCAGAGAAATAAATATTAGTGTATTTCCTGTATGAATCTAATTCATCTATGAATACATGTAAGAATGTGTATTTTTATACAGAATATATGAAAAGATCATGCTATACTGTTTTATACCCTGCTTTTTCACATAGTATTCTATTTCTTAAACATTATCAGAAAATATTCAAAATATTTATAGCTGTAAGATCCCAAATAACAGGAATGTACCAAACTCCGTTGAATAATTCCCCATTAGTTGTTTGCTAGCTCTTGCTAACACTGCAATGAATCTCTGCAAATGTGTGTCCACATTTTTCATTATTCCCTTCGGGTAGTTTCCTAGAAGTGGGGATACTGGGTCAAAGGGTAAATAAACAAAGCTATTAACACATTGCCTAACTGCTTTCCAGAAAAGACATCCAGTCTGTACTCTCACTAGGAGCATATGTGGACCTCTCATTCATTTAAAAAACATCTAACTTAGTTAGAAAATTGTGTCAACACGGAAAGCAAGCAATAGATTCTTATTATCATAATTTATATTTCTTTGGTATTAAGAAAAAAGACCTTTTGGTATGTTTACTAGCCATGTATATTTCCTCTTATTTCTCTACAAAAATTCTTAGTGCTTTTCCTTATTATGAGCCATGAACTAACTATTCAGGACCATGAATTAATCAAAACTTAATTTCACTAACCCATGAGTTGCCATCACCAGGGATAGGTGTACATTCCCAACTATTTATCCACTTTTTAGGCCTTATTTTCAGTGCCACAATTTTGTTTTTGCCCAAACTTAAAAACCTTGACTTCATTATTTCTGATGGAACTTTTCTCCAGTTACAGTAAGTTTGTTGTAAATGTTATCTTTATTTTCCAAAGAATTACCTGAAAAACTATCCCTAATTATTAACTCAAGATGTCAATCTCTAGGTTAGCATTTTGTAAACTGAGATTACATAAAAAGATGTTGAAAATTGAAAATATTCTTTTAAAACTGAAATAAAACCACATTTAACCTTCACATAAAAATATGCGATTATCTGGGTGATCCTTTTAACTATCATAATTTAAATATGTTCATGGTAAAATATCCCAAGGAAAGTTATTTAGTAAGTCAGTCCTAAATTCTGTTTTTATTTTTTAATTGAGGTATAATTGACATATAACATTAGCTTCAGGTATACAACATAGTGATTTGGTATTTGTATATATTGTGTAATGATTACCACAATAAGTTAACATCTGTCACCTTATATAGTTAACAAAATTTTTTTTCTTAGGCTATAATTTACAAGATCTACTCTTGTGGCAAACTTCAAATATGCAATCCAGTATTATTAACTATAGTCAACATGCTGTATATTATTTCCTTGTAACTTCATCATTTTTAACTGAAAGTTTGTACCTTTTGACCACCTTCACTCACTTCTCCAAACCCCACCTGCAAATTGTATTTTTACCAGTGATTTTCCTTAGGACTTTGAGGAAAATGTATTTTCTCTTTAGTAGAAATTCCCCTATGCCTAACAGAGGGTTTAAGAATGTCCCTATAATCATATGAGAAGGATGTCATAAGTTTAAGTGACATATGTCTATAAAGTCCTTTAAACTACCTTATATTTAAAATACCTCTACGTAAATTCCAAAAACTGACATTATACATGTGTTTTTCTATAAATACCATTAAGAGACACATCAAAATTTAGGTACTTTTAAAGGGCTACCTCACTTTCAACATAAAAGAAAACTGTAAAAAACAACTTATATTTATTCATTTCTCAATTTATGGATTATCAAATTCAAAAAAACACAACAGAAATTTCAGCAAATAGGCTGATAATCTTATATGTGGAAATTTTTTGCTACTATGAAAAATGTAAGTAGCAACCAAACTGCTTTCTGAACTTAAGCTCATCTCAAACCAGCTGGCTGCTTCTTACCCACACTACTCCAAATCAGGTCATCCATAATTTCCAAAAATGAAACAGCACTTTGATTATCTATTGACCAAGCTTAAATAAAAGTCCATTCTTAAAATAAGGTAATGAAAACCAGCATCCTGCAAAAGATCAATCAGATTCTCTCAACTCTCCAGTTCACAGCATATTCCCCTTTAATTGAGCAGTTAACAGGAGTTTATGGGCTTCAAATTTATAGAGACTTAATTCAGGAACTGTTAACACCACATTTTAGTTTAATTGCAGAGGCTTAATTGAAGTTTAAGATACAGAAATAAAAGTAAAATACAAGCTAGGTGTGACCTACCCACATGGTTGAGGACCTTTCATTGTATCTCAAAGGAACAGAATCTCTCAAAGAAATTATTTTTCTTATTTGTCTGCGGATTAACTTGAACTTAGCCTGTGAGGGGGAAAACAAAGTCACTCTAGGCAGTGAGAACTTGTAGCCTGGCCATCCAGATTTCTTTCTTACCTATAATAATTTTAAGGTTGTACTACTATCATTCATGTGCCCACAGAGCACAATAGTGCCACACATCATTTAGCCAGGCATAGAGACAAGGTGTGCTTCACAGATCACTGCTGAAGGTCACCGATAAACACAACACAGCCATCAAAGACAAAAACCAAATCAAAGCGTACAAGGAAGCCGCAGATACTCTTTGGTATTCCAACGAGAACTCAGTGTCACCTTACACATTTTGGGGATCCTAAACTGCAGTTTCCTGCTACATCCCAACTACACGTTTTTAGTTTTTGGCATGAATAGCTTAATGCATCTCCTGTGGCTGGTCCCATCAGACTTCTTGCCTTTTCAATAGCCCAAACAAAGAAGCAAATGAACCATTTAGTTCTAGGTTCCAAAATACTTTTGTTTGGGGCACAATAAGTAGCAAATTCTCCTCACTTATGACTGCCTCTTACTGTAGTGTTGATGTGGGGGAAAATTCAAATACAGAAAAGTAGACTCAAGAATATAAACAGAGCACTCATATACCTACCACCTAGATTTCAAAGGTGTTATTAACATTTAATGAAATCCGTTTCAGATCTTCAAATATAAAAGGAAATTTGTACAGACAAGAACTAGGTCTCCACCCATCCCCTCTGTTGCCAGGGGAAGGAACCAGTTACATTTTGGTTGACATCTTTGTGCCATATTTTTTATACTTCCATATTACATACACACATATAAACAACAAATGACATTCTATGTGTTTTTATACAAATGGCATCACATGATATGTATTGTTCTACACCCTTTTTATTTTTCCTTCTTTTTTTAGACTTAACACATTGCTATTAAGCCCCATCCTCAAACCTGAATAATGTGGTCCCGCTTATGTTGTCTTTGGTCAATGTCACACCACTAGAAACTTATGCAGGGTACCTGCCGTCTGCATATATATTTATATCCAGGAGAAACTCTAAGATTACTACTAAACCAAGAGACAAACTTCAGTGTTCAGTGCTGTGGGAACAGATATGCTCTTTTCCCTCACCCTGCCTCCTCTGCAGGCACATGGCAAGACAAAGGGAACCCCGCGGTTTTCTCTTCTACCCCACCTCTTCCCAAGAATATGAAAATGCACTCATGCCAAGACGTTAGTCATACAATTATAGAATCAAAGCTCATCTTAATTAGGAAGACAACATCAATAAGAAAAGGTGTTAGAGCCTGCCAGAGCTGGGTAGTGAGCCCAGTTCTAGCATTTACTAACTGTGTGATCTGGAACGAGGGACTCAAACACTGAAAAGCATTTGTTTCCTCATCAGCAAAAGCAGGGGTTAACACACCTTCTAGGGTTGCTGCAGAGACTAATGCTTGGAGAGCACGTGGCAGCTAAACCTGGTGCTTGGGCAATACCGACGGGGACAGCAGGCTTGACCACTGCAGCACAGCCTCCTGTGTAGCTGCCCAAGGGCTAGTTTCTTCTTTGCGGGGAGGTGTGGGTGCAGCAATGCCCTGCCTACTGTTAAGAAAGCAATGAATCCCTTATAGTTAAGCACTTATCTTCTAGGGACTGACTTATTCCTAAAAGTATAGTTCCAATTAGTTAAATTTCAAAAGACAGAAATCATGTTAGAATACGTAAGTGAAATAAAAAAAGATCAAGCTGGAATTCTAACTAGTTTCTTGGCTAAGTAGTCAGTTTTGGGATTCAGATTTAGCCTTTCAATGATAAAATGCAGGCAGTGTCTACCAGTAATTTAAATTGAAGAGAGGCAGAAGCTAGAGAAGTAGAAAAAGACAGTAAAAAAGTGTTTCTTAAGAAGAAACAGGTTCATCTGAGAGCCTTATAATGGCAACATCAATGGTAGACTCAAAAATTCAACTGCCAGCACTTTTCTGTCTTATGAACATTCTTATATTTAACTACTAAAAATGTGTGATTTTTGTCTTTTAATATGTGATGGAGCCCCTCTCTGACCCAGACCACACCACTGCGAATATGTCTTATTTAGGGATCTTTTTTAGTCCCCAAAGGACTACTATGTGCTCCTATCACGCTTCAGGTGACAAATGATGTTGAGAGTACAGAGCACAAATTTTATACCATTTGAAATTTTCCAGTCTGTATGGCCTTATAGTTATTTCTAAAGAAGTTTAAGATAATACTCTAAACCTACACTGAATAACTGTGATGATCAAAACTAGAAGTTTCCTCCATTTCATCTGCCCACACAAGCGTATTATTTTCATAAACACCTGAACCTGAAAACCTAGTAAGAAATAAGCACAGCCCTGACTTCTGTGTTCTATCTTGTGTTTACTGAAAGCTTCAAAATAGCTATGTGGCAGTCACTCTTGGTAAGTCAGCGTGGAACTGTTTTCTGTTCTTAGCTCCTTAAATGTCACAGGAAACTATCCCTATTGCTGTGAAGATTATTTTCGAGGATGGTAGTGGCGATGCATCATTCCTTAAGGAACCACATTTCTGAAAACTAAATTCTTTTATCAACTACTACATGAAAAGTTTTGAGACGTAAAGAAAAACAGAAATATTACAAAAAGTAAGTACATATTGGAAAAATATCTTTATGAACATAAGGTAGAGAAGGATTTCGTGGGCAAGGCAAAGAAAATACAAACCTTAAGAAAAATGGAAATTTGTGTCAGAATGTAAAGTATCAGTATGAAAAATAATAGCATAAGGTGAAAGGGTAGGTCATAGACTGGGAGCTCATACTTTTCAACTCACATAAACAAAGGTTTAACGTATGGATTACTTGCTTTTATAAATCAATACAGAAGACAAGTCAAAAGAAATCTTGGTAAACAGGATATGAATAGCAATTTACACAAGAGAAAACCCAGTCTGATAAACCTAATGAAAATATGCCCACCCTTATTTGTAATGAGGAGACTCACACTTAAACTACAAATGAGACAAACATTTTCTAAACAATACAAAACATCAACAAGGATGTGAGGAAACCAGTGCCTTAAACATGCTCTTGACAATGTAGATCAGTACAAATACATTGCTTGGGACCATGTACAACTTGTACAATTCAAGATACAAACATTCTCCATTACCCAGAGATTTTACTTCTAGTTATATGTCCTAGAGAAACCTTGCTCCTGTGTATAAGGAGACATTTACAAAACTGGTCTTCACAGCACTATTTTTATTAGTGATAAAATTGGAAACAACCTCAATGCCCGCTAATAGGGAGTCAGAGAAGTGACAGAATACTATAAAGCAACTAAAGAGGAATGAGTTAGGTCTAAATGCATCATCACACACAGAGCTCAAAAACTGTTAGATGTTTTGCAATGGTAAGATTCCATTTCTGTAAGTGTTAAAAATATGCACATACACACATACGTAGGATAGAAACATGGGCAGAATATACCCATGACACCTTTGACTAGACAGCCTCTGCAAAGGCAAAGAGGAAGGGGAAGGTGGGGAAGGATCCAAATAGGACTGGACCCTCACCTGTCCTATTCTGTCTCTAGTTTAAAGAAATATCTGCAACCAGTGATAAATGAACATGTGTTAGCTCTGGATAGCAAAATATGGATATTCCATTGTCTTTGGTAATCTAATGTAAAGATAATAAAAGGAAAAAGAAGACATCACGTGAAAATTCCTGTGTAGATGATTTGACCTCTCTTTGGTTCAACTAATTCAGCTTCCCAGGAGATAATTGTAATCTACCTTGATGGTTGTCTACTTAAGTAATTCTATTCTAAACTCTACTCTGCTTTTGAAAAATATACCCAAAAATTATTACCAGTAGGTCAAACTTAACTATATTAAGGTCTTCTGAAAGATACTTTGTCATATATACTGATGTTAAACATAAGAACTTCTGAAATTTATGTGTAAATTATTATTCCTTTAACTTGCCTCATGAAAAATTTAGTTTTTACTCTAAAGAAATACCACTTTACAGTAACAGCTGAGTAATTATAAATATAAATCTAGACAAGTCACTATTTCCATGATCATCATAGTCTCAAGAAATATAATATCTAGCCAGCAGTCCAATTCCAAACCTATTAATATTAGTATTTTTTTAAAAAAATAAGAATTTCATACAACACATAAAAGCCGATCTTTAAAATATTTTGTGGTTGATTAGCCTCCAAAAAATATCTATTAGGCTTAAAAAAGTTTCCAATAATTCATCTAATACTGATTAATAAAAAAAACTCTCTTTAGTCACATTTAACTTCTTTTTAATAATTAAGCTAAAGGGCCATTATGTGAGAACAATACAGCTTAAAAAAAAAAAGGAAACGAAAAATCAGAAGATTGTCCATCTAATCTTAAGCATCTGAGAAGAATATTCTTACACAATCACAAGAATGCAAATGGGTCAGATTTTAGGCCTGACCAAAGTGGGGCCCATGTTGGAACAAGAAAAAAGATCATTAAAGTACAGAAGAAATAAGTGAGGATAATGGATTTTTTTGTATGCAATATTTTTGTTCTGCCCTAATACCTCTTAAGTTCCTTTATTAGTTTAGGAAATAAATGAACCTATGAAAAAACCTGCTTTATTCATCATGCTTGTTTATTCAGATAATTGTAAACATAACAATTTAAGAAGTTTTAATTGATGTTACAACAAATGGCCCTACAACCATAAAAAATCTAGAAGCAGGCAAAACCTTCAAGAAACGGAGTAACATTCTAAGGGGCATGTGCTGGGCCCACCCACCTCTCGTCCTCCTTCACCTGCCCACTTCTTTGAGGACGGGCCTGGAAAGCTAGGCAGACATGACTCTCAAGCACAGATCATAATGAAACAAAATGCCCACAAGCCCAGAATTCTTTACTTCTCTGTGAAAATGGTAGTGCCACCTGGAGCAAAGGTGATCTTATTCTTGTGTGTAACAGAGAGACACTCTCAAATGAAATCATTACTGGAGCTTCTTAAATTTTTTTTGCTAAAGAAATAATAGATTTTCATTGTAGAAAATTTTATAAGTACAAAACAAAGCAGTAATCCTATTACTGAGATAACCACTACTGATACTGCAGCATTTTCTTATATTGAGAATTAAATACACACATTTATTGAAATATACACATACATAAATATGCACACAAGTTCTGTAAATACAGCTGCATTTATAATGTTAAACTTTAAAAATAAGAGTTTAACGATTTCGGATGTTATTAAATTTCCCCGCAGATATGAATGCATGTATTACAAAATAATTAAAATAAATTTATCATGATTTGGCTAATCCTCAATTCATTGGGGAAATAAAACTACTTAAATTTTGTAAGTTACGCTAAAATGAACACAATTCACACGGGTCTTGTCCACATGTACAATAATTCCCTTACAATGCAGTCCTAGAAACTGGATCTTTTGAGGCACAATACAATAATTAATAATAACAATAAAGTAAATTTACTAATGGAGGGCTCCTACAGGCCAAGTGCTTACCTAATATACTAACTCAATGAGCCCATGTAACAATTCTCCAGGTTACAGGTAAAGTATCATCTCCATGTTACAGATGGGAAAACTGAGGCACAAAGATGTTAATTAAGTAACTTGCCCAAGGTCACAGAACTGGCCAGCGCTAAAGCTAAGATGGGAAAACTGAGGCACAAAGATGTTAATTAAGTAACTTGCCCAAGGTCACAGAACTGGCCAGCGCTAAAGCTGAGATTCCTACAAGGCCATGTGTCTGGGACTTCACGCTCTGGAAGCACATCACACACCATGGATGTTATCTGCCACCAAACCTCTTCCTCCACAGTGGAATCCATCTACCCGTCACTTCTTCTCCTCCCTGAAAATACAGTACATGAAAAATGCCATCTAATTGCCTCTTTCATTTCTGTCTCTATTTACATGACCGAACAGTACAGACGTTCAGAAACTCCATCTCCATTTGCTTTTCTCTGAGCTGCCTTCTGCCCACATTCTTTTGCCTGCGTTTTCCCCCACCCCTCCTGGAAGTCTTCACGGTCAACTTCCTGGTTTGTATGAGCTGTTATATGGAGATGGTTAACCCAATCACCATTTCCCATCTCTTGTCTTAATTTTACTTGGCATATAGACATTTCTGAATTTTTATATAATTGAAACATTTGGTGTATATGTGTGTGATTTCTTCCACTGCTCTACACTTATAAAGTGCTTCTTTATCTGAGAGTCAGACATGTGGTCGACTAAATGTTTATCTCAATCGAGGCTCTCCATAGGCCATCTGGAATACCTGGTGTATTGTGTTGGCATTAAATCTCAAGTATAGTATCGAGCCTTTACAGTGCCACTGGAGATTGTTTTACATGATGTTTTTATCCTCGTGTAGTTTTTAGACTAGATGGAAACACACTTACTACAACAGAATTACTTAATCTAAGGAAAAATCATAATCTAAGACACTTCTATTCTGGTTACAACCACATCAAAAGCTTTTCAAACATAAAATTATTCTTACCTTTAAATGCCTGCTAAGTAAAAGCTGCCATGGGCTTTTCCTAAACAATAACTCTAACCCAATGTTTAATATAAAATCAGCAGATTTCATAGCTGACCTAACAGGGTTTCTTCTTGTTTTATTCTATTGTCCAAAGAAGAGAGCAACTATATATTTGGTGTCTTCAGATTAACAGTTAGTATATTTGAATAGCATTATTTTAGTTAGGGATTTTAGCTGCACAGAGGAGGAGGGAAGATTCTGACATTTTTACTGGCTTCTCAGGCTTTCCTCTAAGCCAGACTACAATACAAGAGGGCATGATCAGCTGTAAGCTGTGTGACAAGTAATGTGTTAATATTGATATTGATATCTGTGAACTATTTCCTTTTAAAACAGAAACACAGAACAGGTTCATGATTCTTCCTATAATAAAGGGCACACTCACTCATATGCACTCTATTGTTTTAACAAGGGGGAGAAGAGGTGGCAGTTAAACCCATTGCAGTATACCACCATGCAGCCTATCTTTATGTATGCTACAGCCCATAACAAGCAATTGTTAGTGAATAATATTTTTATGCCGAGTATTAGTTTTATAAATACCACAAAAACAAAAAGCTCATGGTGCTATTTGCCTTACTGCCCACACACACATACCCACACAATGCTTTTAAATCAGCTCTGCCATGGAGTGTGTGATGTATGCGGATATTCATCTTGATTTGTATTGCTTTAAAACAGAGTTGAGAACCCCTAAACTATCTTCATAATAATCTCTATTTTTGGAATTCAGAGAAGAGTAGAGTTCTCAATTAAGGATCTCATGAGGCCACAAAGAATTGGAAAGATTTCTCTCTCTAAAATAATGTTAGTTTTGTGGTTGAATTTATTAAATCTACATTGCTAATTCTTTTCACGATGGAACCTCTTAGGTCATGTTTTCATTTGAGCAATTATTTACCCATGTAGTTCCTATTTGTTCTTGTTCCTCTATTTCAATTCTAATTGAAACTGATAAAAAACAAAAATAATAATACACACAAAGATTTTCATTGAGTACTTACTATATGCCAGCACTTCACTCAGATGAATAACCATAGGAAATAAGGACCATTATTATCAGTATTTTGAGGATGTGGAAACTCATTGTTAGAGAAGTTAGGTAGCTTTCTCAGGGTCAAAAAATAAGCAAGTGGAAGTATGACCACAGAGGTGGCTTCCGATCTACCACCATCCCCCTATATATTCATTCTTACATTTTCTCCAATTTACCAAGATTATTCTGACTTCTGACTTCTGACTACATCCTTCCCAAAAGATGCTATCTCAGTCAATATCTGAAAGCCTGTTGATCTTCATCTTTTTGAACTCATCAGATATCAACTCATTAAATAAGTTATCTCTGGCCTATTTATATGGGCCACTCAGCATTCCTTATTTTATGGGATTCTTCTGCCCAGGTAGCCATTTTGCATAAATGTATACCACATGCTATAAAATGATGTGACCAAATGTGTAACCTAGTGCTACTGCTGAACAAACTATTCAAATTGTATTTACAACTATATATGTTCTATCAGTAATTGATCACTATAGTCCTCTTTCTACAGTCACATAATTATATTTTAGTAATGACCAAGAAGGGTAGTTCTTAACCTGGAATCCAAGGTTTCATGAAAGGGCCATGAATCATCTGAAGCCATATGCAAAATCATGTGTGTAAGTACCTGTGTATGTTATACTGGTGAGAAGGTATAAATTTTGTTAGTAATCCTCCCACACTAAGAAAACATCATTTGTACCAAGAATGGCAGTGGCTCTCAAGGAACAAGCCAAAGAATATACCATATAAAACACTTCTTAGGTGGTCCCAGGTGGGCAGGGGTAACCAGCTCCGGATGGTCTAGGGCCATATTTATTAATGGGGTCAATTTAAGGAGCCTTTTAAAGTTACATAAATGCCAATATTCCCTATGTATCAGAGAATGGGACTGAATCTGTGGTATACAACTCTTGGAACACATTCTGGTTACTACTAAATTTTCTCATCATTAGAGCATTTGTAAATGTATGTCATGAAAGAGACTATCATATCTCCTCTCCCTCTAAAAAAATGTTGCATAGCCATTTCCAATCAACAATTTTCCATCTTCCACAAGTTCTCAGTATTACTGAAAAGTGAGTTCGCTTCAGTAACAGTAAAGTCTAACTGATGATAATGCTTAGAGAATCAAGCACCATGGTTAATGCTTTATTTCAAGAAAGGACAATTTAATAATGGACTATGTGATCAGTTTTTGAAACTCCTGATATAAAGTATAGTTTTTGTTTGCCCAGAACACTTTGGAGAACCATCTTCCTGTGATCTTAGTCTACAGGGTTAGGGGAGGCCAAGCACACCCCCGCCCTCGTGTACACATGTACACACACACATGCACCACCTAGACTCAAGGCTGGACGTGAGAGCCAAGCCAGGCCAATCAGAATCCATCAAGAAAGAGGCTCTTCCTCTCAATAGCTAATGAATATGCAAGACCAGAGTGATGCTGGTCATAGCTTCCCAAAACAAAGCCGAATGAAAAGACGAAAGCTCCAAAAGACGGAGAGACAAAGGAATTTATGATGTCACCATTTAAAACATGGAATCTAGCCAAGCCTGAGGTTTACGCCTTGAACTTCTCCCACTTTGTGAGCCAAGAGACTCCATTTTGTTTAAGCTGATATGAAATGATTTCCTGTGCTGTTTACAAATAGAGTTCTGACCAAGCACGTTAAGTTCACTTATGACCATCATGTAATTTCATTAATGAAATTTACATTCAATTTCTAATCCCCTCCCTCGTGTTCTCAAAACATTATTTGGTACCTCCAGAAAACACTTAGCATTATCTCTTTGCAGTGGGATCTGAGATGTATCCAGACTGGGTTTCCTAAAGGATGAGGAATTTCTTGTTCTTGCTCTGACCGCACATCTAGGATTGCGTTTTGACAGAGTCAAGTACTTAATAATTGCTCGTTGAATGAAAACCAATACTAAACACAGCACATATGACACAGTACTTACTAGTGCAGGAAAGTCAAAGCTAAGCGTGACATGGTTCCTGGTTAGTCTTCTTACAGGGGCTCACATACTGGACTTTCAGTACATCTTGGTATTTTTTAGCGTGTGCCAAATTTCATCACTGCAAGGCACCCCCTTTTTTTTTGGTTAGGATTAAGTGCTGCATTTTATTGTGATAAAATATACAGAAAATCTCCTATTTTAACCATTTTTAAATGTATAGTCCAGTGGCATTAAGTACATTCACAATGCTGTACAACCAAAACCACCATCCATCCCCAGAATGATTTTGGATTAAGCACTTTAATGTGCACTATTGTTTGCTATAGGTTGCAGTGAATTTAGTAAATACAAGTGGTATTTTATTTATTTATTTATTTATAGGTAGCAGAGAGCAGCAAGTTCATCCTTCAACAAATGCACAGGTCACACAATTATACTCACTCATAAAAATCTTTGGCTTTTTAAGTGAACATTAGTTCAGAAAGAGGGGGTACCTGCTGATGGACATCTGAGAACCACCCAAGGAACTAAATGTTTCACATGCTATGTAAATGTAAGAGCATCAGCTTTAGGTTTTCACCATAACTGCTGTGTAACTTCCCTTGCCCTATTCCAGGGCATCTGTCATTTCTCCAGTTCCCTAAATGGAGGTTAAAAAAAAAAAAAAAAAGGCTATTTTCACCTGATTTTTAGCAACCAAGTCCAAAATGCAGGGTACATGTCAACAAAATTATGTTTCCATCATGTACAGAAATTTCAAAATGTTTCCAGAAGTCTCAAAGGAATACCGGAATACCTCACAGGTATACCTGCCTCAATTGGGTCTGTAAATGACAGAGAAATGGAGGGAGAAAAAAAAAACTTTGTACTGTCTGACCATAAATTCTTCAATCATATCTTAAAATTTCCAAGAACAAATGCCTCTCTGGAGATAACTGCCATTTCAAAAATACAGTGAGAATCCGAATTGGAGTAAATTAAAGACTATCCACTCCCATGACATCCCTACACTCCCAAACTTTACACTCAAAATCACTTCTCAAGCTTTTCAGAAAAACATTTTTTAAGGAAATACAAACTCTACCATGGGAGAGAGGAAAATAAGCTCCTTTCCACTTTTGGAAAGAGCACCGTGAAAGCAAACACTAGTTATTTGAAGACGCAACAAATGGACTTCAAAATGAGCTGAGACTCTTTGTATCTTTGCATGCATATCAGAATTCCATGTATCACTATTTCTAATTCATTTTACATAATCATTTACCAGTTTGTTTCCAATTTTGTCAAAGAACGAGTTTGGCTCTTCCTGTTTCCATTTCCTGGAGGAATTTTTTTCCAGAGCCTAATTAAAAGTATTCCATTCTGGTGTCAGGTTTTACATTCACCCAAATAACAAAGCTATTTTGCTTCTTTTCTCTTAGAGTCGTAACTATGCCTAAACGTTCTTCTTATTACCATAAAGCTCTGTTTTTCTTTCCTGCACTCCTCAGCCATCTACTCTTTGCGGGTTGTTAACACACATGGTTTAGTGGTATAGTGGGAAGGAATAGGCTTTGGGTCAGATAATCTGGCATTCAGTTATTTCTTCCTTTCAACTGTCTTTAACAACTATTCTTTGCCCATATTTCCAGCCACTCAGGCTCTTACCGTCTCAGCATGAATTTCAAATATGATAGCCTTTTAACTGCTTTTTCTGTTCATTTCAGTCACTATTTTATATATCCATTATCAGAAGGACCTTTCGATCCTTTTCTGTCATTTCGCGGTTTAAAAAATGTTTAACAGCGCTATAGAAGTGCCAAAACACTTCTTTTTCTCACTCACAGATTTTGATAATCTTGTTTTCCCAATTACCATTAAGCCCCTCCGAGCTGGCCTTGTCCTTGGTCCACATTCCTGACTTGTGCTACTACTTATTCCTGTAATACCTCTCTATTCCTCTGCAAATACCACGGATGGTCAAATGTCAACTGAGATTGTACCTCCTGTATGAAGCTTCCCTTGACTATTCAGGCCCACATAATTCTTCCTTCTCTAATCTTTGGCAACAGTTTATAACTCATCACATAACCAAACACATTATTAAGGAAGGACCCCACAAAAGACTGTATAAACTCATGTGAATGTCAACCCCCCCAGCTAGAAGGGCATAGAGTGGAGACATGTGGCTTGTTTCATATGCCTTTGATTTGTTTATCCACATTAAGAACACAGTAGGCATTAAATAATTTGAAAATTGCCTGTTATTTTTACCTCTGTCATTACACTATTTTAAACAGCTATTTTTCTTAGTTCTAGGTCTTCTATCAAAAAACTTACATTAAAGAACACGGATAAAAGTACTCAAAAAGAAGAAAACCAATGCAATAAAAATGGGCAGAACAGTTAACAGTCATGAAAAGGGGGCATATGGATGGCAAGTAAGCTCACAAAAAGCTGTTTGGTGTGATGTAGGCATTAGAGAAATGCCTACTGAAATTACAATGAGTTACCACTACTCCCCTATGATAATGTCTAAGATTAAAAAGATGAACTCTCTTAAGTGTCGGCAAGGATGTAACAGAGCCGGAACTCTCACACACTCTTGGTGTGTGGTGGAAAGTGGTATGAACACTTGGGAGAACAGTTTGTCAACTTCTTTAAGATTAAAACTGCACCCACCATAAGTCCTTCTACTCATAGGTATTCACTAAAGAAAAAATAAAATGTATGTCCATGAAGAGATTTATACATGAATACTTGCAGCAGCTTTATTTGTAATTGCCAAAACTGGAAACAACCGAGATGGCACTCGACAGGCAAATGGATGAACAAACTGTGGGAAAGCCATAAATGGAATACCACCAGCACTAAGAAGAAACTAACTACTGACACGTGCATTGTGCTAAATGAAAGCAGCCAGAATCACAAAGCTATATCAAGTATGATTCCATTTATACGGCAACCTAGAAAACACACAACTCTGGGGATGGGGAATACACAAATGGTCACTAGGTTGTGGAAGAGAGGAGAAGGGTTACTATGAAGGGGCAACACAAGGGAAGTTTGGTGGGTGATAAAACTACTCTCTCTCTTGAATGGGTGGTGCTTTTGACTACACCTTTGGCAAAACTCAGAATTGTACACCACAAAGAGTGAATTTTACTGTTTGTAACATGTAGCTTGGCATACACCATTACTGACTACTCTAGTATACTGAAATTAGAAAAAAAAGAACAGCATCACTAATTATTTTGTGAAAATTCTTAAAGATACACTGACAGAGGTCATAGTTTTTTGCTAAATTCAGTAGAACCTCTAATTTAACAATTGTGGCTGTCTTACACAATCTCCAACACTTACCTGTCACCCCAAAGACATACCCAAGTCCCTCTGCTAACCAATTCATTCATTCAATCAGGATTAACGAAACATCACCAGTATGCCTGGCACTGTTTTAGGTCTGGTGAATGCACTGGTAAACAGGACAGATGAGGGCTCTGCTCTCAGGAAGTGCACATTCCAATTAGGGAAAGTGAAGTAAAGAAAGAATTTCCGACAGGTAAGGACTATGAAGACAACAAAAGAAGATAACGTGTTAGAAGGTGGGAGGGGTGGAGTCACCACTTACAAAGGATGACCAGGGAAGGCCTCATTGAGAGGGTGACATTTGAGCTAATCCTGAGTGACAACAAGGGTCAGGAAACCAAAATCTGGTGGCAGGGCCTTCTTGGCAGAGGGAAAACTAACTACAGGCTCCCGGAAGGAACGGGTTTTTTTCCTGTTGGTCTGAGGCACCCAAAAGGCAGGCCAGGGAACGAGCAGGGAGGGAAGCAGGTACTACAGACGGTGGTCGGGGGCACGATGAGGGCTTGACAGACCTTCCGGCATGCGGTGCGCTGCTGGCAAGGAGAGGCAGCCGGAGGGCTTCATCGTCAGTCACCTAATTTGATCGATGGCTTTAAAAGATCTGTCTGCCAGTTTTCTCAGGACATTCAGCTTTCTTCTTCTCTATCTCAAATATTTGTTTCTTCATTTGCTTTAGCTCTGTGGCCTTAGGCAAATCACAGATACTGTCTGCACCTCAGGTTCCATATCCGTGGAAGAGGGGCACTAGCTGCCAGCAACCGCTTATCTACATTAGTCAGTCTGGCAGCTAAATACGGGACCCTGAGGCCCGGGGCAGGCTCATCCGTCCTCCCGGCTGCCCAGGACCCGCTCCGGTCAGTAATCCTCCTAGTCTCCTCCACTTTCAATCACAAGCTCAGCACACGTCCATCACTCTCTTCATGTCCTGCCTGTCCACCAGAATTCTTACTTTGATCCTGCCATTTCTTTATGCCAGGATTTCTCCCTTGACCCCTTTCCCTGCCACCAACAGATGCCCCCCAAGAGGAAGCACTGTGCACCCACATCCACCACATTTCTCCTCTTCTTGCTAACTCACTCCTTAGCCAATCACAGAACGATCCTCATTCCCACCGCTGTACAGAATTCCTTCTTGAAATATCATCAGCACCAGCTATTACATCTAATTTCTGGTCGTCCCGTTTTATCATCAGGTTTTAAACTACCATCTCTTAATGGAAGGAAAGGATAACGTAATACACAAAAGGGCAGGATTCTACTTCCAGTTCTGTGACTAATACTGGAAAAGCCATGCAGTCTTTCAGAGCCTTAGTTGCAGTATCCATGTCCATAGAGGGCTGCATTTATAGATAGCGTTCGAGCCCTTCTAATTTGGAAATTCTAAGACCACGTGATTCTTCCCTTTCGCGTCCATGACTCGGCACTACCTTCAGTCTCTAAACAGCTCCCTGTCTCCTTTATTAGGATGTATTGCTCATCTCCTAAGTGGGGTTCTGTTCTTCTAAACGTGTTGCAAAATGCACTTTAACCTCTACTGGAGTCATATATACATTCACTCCCTGGGCAACAGCACCCACACTGACCTGCCCCTTGGCTGCCACTTCTGTGAAGAGGCTCCCCACACTTCCAGACCAACATTTGCACCTTGTTTGGAAGAAATCTTCCAAACAGAGGTAGACTGGGACTTAACACTCACATAACCAAGATAAGTCATCACTTCCTCTCCAAGCCTATCCTTGGTTTCTCCCTTTCTCTTAATTGCTCATGATGATCCATGACAGTCAAGCTCATAACTTGGGAGTTTTCACCAATTTGCCACATACTTTATTCTCCACTTCTGCTCATATGCCATCTCCTCTCCTTCCTCTTCCTTAACAAGTTTGTCCCAAAGCTGTTAGGTAAGACACAGGAAGTAGAGACCCATGGTGTTTAGGGAGGTGGGTGGTGGACAGCTGTGATGGCCCCACAGTGGGGCATCAAGGCCAAGAGTTGTTCTGCAGAGGTGAGGGCATGCATGTGTTCCCCTGCTCTAGCACAAGGTGTCACAATCCAAGCAGCGGGAGGACAGCCCAGCAGGGGACGTCATTGCTTGAGTGCAGTAAGGGTGCAGGTTGGGGGTGTGTGGCCCTGTGACCCAGAATGTAAAGCCTGACCCCAAGCACAGAGATAAGAGTGTCTGTGGGGGTGGGAGCACTTCTTGGAGAAACAGTTTACTCTAGGACTGGGGTAGGAAAGGAACAAGGGCCCAAAGCAAGGAAGTGCTCAGAGAATAGTGGGAACACGGTAAAGGGATGCAGAGGCCAGCCTGAAAGGGTTCCTGCTGGCCAACTCAAACAATCTGAACAGCAAAAATAAGGACACTACCAGGCTATAACTGAGGACATAAATAAAAAAACCAACAACAATGCCATGCAGATACAGACACCTAAATGACAACTTTTGAAGAATGGGATGTTCATACAGTTTTAAAGTATCTCTTCCCCAAATATCTCCTCACTGCAAAGGGAAAAAAGTAACTTTACCTTGCAGACGACAGCCCCTGAATCACGTGATCCATGGGGTCTGGAAAGGCACAAAGGGGAACTGCTTGCCACCTAGCAGGAAGCAACAGACGCAAACAGCATCAATTCTGCAACTTCTGCCAAAGGTGCATCATGTGAATGAAATCAGGAGGAAACAGAAACCCAAACGGAGGCACTTCCTACTAAATAACTGGCCTTTAATCTTCAAAAGTACTGTGAAGTCACGAAATCTAGAACAGACTAGGAAGCTGTCCCAGACTGGAGGAGGCCAAGGAGAGATGACAACTAAGCACAATACACAGTTCCCAAATGGATGCTTTTGCTATAAAAAGACTTTATCGGGGCAACTGGCAAAACCAGAATGATGCCTAAAGGAGTAGTTATCAGTAACTTCATGTTAATTTCCCAATTTTGATGGTTATATTGTGGTCGTGTAAGAGATTGTTTATAGTTTTTGGTAATGGGCTTACAATTTTTTGGTAAGCTTGTGATTATTTCAAAATAAAATTTTCATGCAAAAATCAACTCCTACAAAGGGCTTTCTATGTCATATCTCACATCTGCCTGCTCTTCTCCACTACCCCCAACATGCTTGCTCAGGAGAATTGAGTTTTCCTCCTCCTGCACTGTTGCAATAACTTCTTAACAAGGCTCTTTGCACTCCAATCCACCCTACCTCTGCCCTAATTAAGATTTGTCCAAAGTGCTCTTCAGCTCATGCCACTTCCCTGCTCCAACATTTCAATGGCTCCTCATTACCTGCTAAATTAAGTACAAATTTCTTGTGTGACTTTCAAGTTCCAGCCTTCTAGTTCCAGCTACTTCTTCCAGGCTTTCTTCCCCCCAGTTCCCTCCCTCACCACCAGCCACACAGCTTGACCACACTCAGTGTTCTCTGCCAGTCTCCAGGGTTTGGCTCACATAAATCCCTCCCCAGAAGTGTCCACCCCTACCCCCTTGCAAATGTTTCAAGACTAAGGATAAATACCAACCAACTCTGGCCATTCCCCCACCTCGCCATTTTCTAAGACTTACTTAGATAATCTTATTCTGTCAGAATATCCAAAGTCGATTTTGCACATTGCAAACCTTATCTCATTGTTTTAGGTTGCAGTTGTTGTATATGCATCTCCACAACTCCTAATACATGAGATGAGGCTACATACCAATGAGGTAGCCATCAATAATAAAATTAAGTCATAGCCACAGCTATGAATTCAGATCAACAGTATCTCACAGTCCTTTTCCCAGGAGAATTAGCTTTCTAAGTATTCTAATCACTTTCTGTTTGTCCTCCTTCCTTCCTAAGAATTCTCTATTTCTTACATAAAATAAAAGCAATTTCTATCTCTTCTCTACATAGAAATTTTGGCCTTGGCCGTACCACCACCAATCATAAATTCAGAGGTTTCCAGAGCATCAATTAAGAACATGTTCTTATATGTAATTACATTTTAACTTCATCATTACCTTACTATATAAAGAACAAAATAAAACTCTTAAGACTGAAGACAAGGCCTATATTTGACAAGTTTAAAACTAGAACTTCTAAAGTTTAAGATGAAGACACTATACATTTAACAGGCTTTTATTCCCTGGCTTTTCACCCGTGTTTCATAAATTTTGGAACACGGTCCACAAAAATATACAATGAAATGGCTATATTTAAATGTATTGGAGAAGCCAAAAATTTTCTCTTCATTTGAATTCAGTAAACGAAAGAAAACAAGAAGTTTTTAGCAGCCGAGCTGAAATTTTATCACATGAATAATATTAAACTAAAGTAACAGTTGACATCCTGGAAAAAGAATATTATTTTGGAGAAAAAATTGGTGACATCAAAGCATTAAGGGGAAGTGTTACTCCTAAATTACTGGTGGTCAGTATAATATCTGGTATTACTCTAGATATTACAAGATTAAAGAAGGTCAGACACACCCCGAGTTTCAATATTCAAAAGGCATCAAATCTGTAAGTAATAAATCCCCAGGTCCTAGTTTCCACATGTCACTGATATGGAAGCAAACAGCCCTTTAGTTGAATAATTTGAGTTTATTTAACTGAAATTTGAGTTTTTACCCCCACTTTTTTAAAGTAAACAGGCCTAAATTTAATGATAGTGTAGATAAAATGTGTACATACTGATATATAAACTTAGGATACCTGTGATGTAAAAGCAAAATTTATGAAAGAATACCATAGTGATTTGCAAATTAAAAAGCATATTTTAAAAAATAAAATCATCCACACTCTCAGTAGAAATATCGTAAATAAATGAATGTGAATGAATCATAAGGAAAAGCAAGTATCATTTTAAAATCATTTCTAAAAATATTATTGAGATTACTAACCTGGAGAAACTTTAGGTAAATTAGCAATTTCAAAATGAAAATACTATGAGACAAATAACAAGAAAGAAAATTCTATGTTTTCATTTCCAAATGACCTAAGTAATTCTGTAATGGATTTATTATAGTAAGCACTAATACTCAATCACTCAATGCCCACCCCAGCCGCCAAACCCATTATTCTTTTATATTTTGCATTATATAGAGATATTTACATCTCACATTTTGCGTTATGTAGAAGTATTTTATTCAAAAAGTTTACAAAGAGATAGGGAAAACTTTGTAACAAACTCTGGGTTTGTTACTGAAAGTAAGTTTCAAAGAACTCAAGAGACAATTGAAAAATAAAAAATAACTAAGTTATTTACTAAATTGCTTCATTCTATCATGGAAAAAAATGCAGCATATATTAAGGTAAATACCTGGTTACTTGTCTTGGAACCTACCAGAGCATGCCCTTTGAAATAATGAACTCTATATTTGAAAGTCTAAGTCAATGTTAACACGGTGGTATGATGCTATCAAAGTGACTATGACTTTCGCCATAAATATCCATTGTTAGGTCAACAGAAACACCCTGCTTTCCAAAGGAATAGTGCAAATTAAAAGAACAAGAAATTCATAGTGTCAGATTTTATAGAAGGAAAAGATCTGCTAAAAAAAAAAAAAAGCACTGCTTTTCAAAGCAAAATGCTGGATCACCTCTACTCACTTTTACTTTTTAATGGTAAATGGTATTGACATTTTTCTACTCAGATTACCCTGGAAACGACAGGGCTAGATTTGTGATTAAATCTACACAACTATGTTAAAGAATGCTCTACTTTGCTTCTCACCATACGTAACTCCAGGGAATATACAGTTACTAGACAGTTTTGTTAGTGGACTATAGAGAGCATCTAGCTCAACTTGTTAATTTTAAAATTAAGAAACTGAGGCTGAGAGAAGCTGTGTCTCAGCCAAGGCCACAGTTTTGTGTCCAAGCTGACAGGGGAAGTCGCATCTAATGACACAATTAGGTCCACTGACCATCCTAGAAGCTTTAAATCCAACTTTTAGCATAATATACCTTACAACTGGTGCTCAGACAACCCATTCACTGGAAGTTTATTAACAGAGAGATCACTTGTCTCACCGCTGGTACAGAATGCCCACAGACTGAAATGAGGACCACACACACTTCACAGCCATTACTCATTTCTATCAGCCTGAAAAATTCATTTGGATGAGAACCATTTTTCTTATTTGAATAGGTACTCATTCTCAATACAATATGCAGTAAGACTAACACAAATAAAATAATACCCTCTTTCCTCATTAGCCTCCAAAAGGTGTATGGGACAGAAGAGCCCAGCTGTTCTCAACTGTTGGGTCTCAGGACACCTTCTCACTCTTTAAATGTACTGAGGATACAAAAGAGCTTTTGTTTATGGAAGTCATTCATATCTACTGGTATTTACCATATTAGAAATTGAAACTATTACATGAAGTCATTTAAAAATAAGATGTCATTACATATTAACATAAACATGTTTATGAAAAAATAACTATTTCCCCAAAACAAAAACTTTAATAAGGGTGCCACTATTTTACATTTTTGCAAATCTGTCTACTTAATAGAAGACAGCTGCATTTTCCTATCGACTTCTGCATGCAATGTATGGTGATAGGTTTTGATTCATTCAAATATATGAAAAAAATCTGGCCTCCCACAGATACATTCTTGGAAAAAGGAGGAGCATTTTAATGGTCTTTTCAGATAATTGCAGATATGATTCTTTGTTACTACAACGAAAACTGACTACAGTGAGTAGTTTCTTAAAGGTTGGTTGCAGTATGGAACCTGAAAATGTATCAATGAATTTTTCAAACACTATCACATTAATATCCATTGGTCTATCTTCCATTTTGAATGGATCTTTAACCAATGCATGATTTTTTACTCCATGAACTTCCTTGAAAAGGTCTCAGGAATACCAAACAACACTTTGAAATCTACTAGAAAACAGTTTAGAGTGCAGCCTGAAGATGAAGGATATTGTGAAACTGTGAAGCAGTTACACACGGCCTTCCTTGATCCTCTACAACCTTTAATTCATTAATTTATTCAACACTCCCTGCAATGGGTATCACCATCATTAAGTTAAAAATAGACAAAAGGTTAGATTTTGATTCAAAAGCACAAAATAAGACACCAATAATAAAGCTTGGATAATTTTAAATGAAATATTATAACATGTAGACTGAAATCTAGAAAAAGTTCTAAGTATCTTCTGAACCTTGAGCCTTTAGTCTTAGAATGATCAAAACAAATAGATTTGGATAATATTCACCAGGAAAATCTGTAAAGAACTAGCAACCTATAAGAGACTTGGAATAACATTAAAGCTTTGATATTAAAGCTTTTGGAAAATTTACATTAACTAGCACAATAGCAGTGTGTATGTAAACAAAATGAATCCCCTCTAACTATATGAACAAGTATATAAAGAACTCTGGAATATTCGAGAACCAGACAACATCTCCAGTGCCCACAAATGCAGGATGGCCTCAAGCCTACTGATTCATATTAATATGTTTAAGGATATGGGTCACTATATTATAGGAGGGGCTTTATAACGAAAGTGTGAAAACTATCACTGAAATAGTAGAACTAGGATACAGAACAAACGTAAGAGAGAACTAATGATTTCATCTACTCTATCTCTAATATTTCTACCAGAGACATTAGCAAAATGCCCTTCAAAACTAAGAAAGCATAAATAGAAATGTAGTAGCAAATGTACAGTACCTAACCATGAAACAAAAAATAAAAGTAGATAATTTAATCATAAGAATTATCAACAAATATTCCTTTTAGCTAATATCTCTTTAAAATACTATGGAATTTCATAAAACAAGGAAAAAGGAAAACTAAAAGAAACTGAAACCAAAGATTATGAAAACAATTTAATTAAATGTAAATAGTAATAGCTAAAATGTATATTATGCCTACCATATATGAGATGATATTCAAAGAGCATCTCATAAATTAACTCACTTAATTGTCTTAATCACTTTTGAGATGGGTACTATTTAATTTCCTTTTTACAGGTGAGAAAAGTAAAGCCCAGAGAGGTAAAGGGATCTGCAGAGGGGCACAAAGCCCAGAGCTGGGATTTCAACCAGGGCAGTAATGCCCTTAATTACCAGGCTCTTGGACATACTAACTCGCTAAAAACATCACTTACAAAAATACAAGAATCATGGGCAAAATTTCCTTCTCTCCAAGTAAAACAAACCATTAGCAACACACCACATGCTGAGTGTGGTTCTAATGAAAGTCATGCTATCTCAGGCTATCATGTGTTAGAGTTCAGAATTTAAGAGTTAGTGGCAGTATTAGAATATGACTGAGTAGTTCATGCTATGGAGAACTGTAGGACATATCCTTTATGGAATGTTTGCTGCGAGAGGAGAAAAGTTTGGATGACAAAGAAAAGAATACACAAATTAAAGTTCTTGCTTTGGGTTTGAGGAAAAAATAAAATGTAATAGAAAGAAAAGAATACAGGAATACACATAAACCCTCGATTCTGCTAGCTGGATGGATATATTTCCCATAAAATAAGTTTTTAAGGAATAATTCCCTAAAAACATATTCCTAGATGCCAAAGGAATAAACCCTAGCTAGGAAATCTATTCTTTATATGTTCAATAAAGGGATCATTTATCACAACCATGTAATAAAAACAGCACTGAAGCAAAGTCCAATGCGAATATTCATTGCATAATTTAGAACCACCCTTTATAGTCATATCTAAAACCTCTTCCTTGTTTTTTCTAAATATTGACAATATACAATATGCAACAAGGAAAACCAAAAGATACTTTATAGTATGTCTTCTTAAAGATCTTAAAAGTTATAAGCATACCAATTCAAAACTGCAGTGACATGTTTCATTTCTAAGGCAAGGCTGTCCACTTAGTAATTTTAGATGTGCTGAATCCTTAAAAACCCTCAACAATTAAGGAAATGATTTATTTGTATTGAAAACCACAACTTACGTGCAATTAACCTGCCTAGAAAAGGACAAAGAGGGTGGGGAGCCTATGGGTAACAGATTTGGGGTTCAATTTCATTTTTCACAACCAATGAAGTGATTAATAAAGAAAGCTAAGAAAAAAAAAAAGACCACAGAGAAGCTAATTCAAAGCAATTTTAGTGAAACATTATACAGCTAAAGAAAAACAAAACTAGCACGAGTCCACCAAAGTAAATGTAGAAAACAGATGGAAGAAAACAAACTTTTTCCCAACACCTACAACAGGCAATGTGTGTATGCAGGGAGGACACCTATATACCTGCCTTGAAAATCAACACAAATATTTTCTAAGAGATTAAGAATTTTTTGCTTCCCTTTCACAAATGTGGTAGCATTACACCTACAAGCAAAGGGGGGAATTACTAAAGACCATCCTCAAAATAAGAATAAAACAGTAAACTGAAATATGCTTAAGTCTGTCAACTGCAAAGATAATGCTGACCTTATAACACTATGCAAAACCACGGTTTTCAAAAAAAGGAGATGCCAACTTACCTTGATACGTTTTCTGGAATGTACTCTAGGACTGGATATCCATCACTTCTTCTAGATGACAGGTCACCATGTGTTTTCCATGACTCCACTAACGTACTGACAGGCGGAAAGGAACTCAGGTGTTGGAAAGATTGGTCTCTAGCCGATCGTGATAAAGATATTGTACCTTGAGCACCGATCCTGTAGTGAAAGGACTGTCCACCTGAATTCACACCAACAATGGCAGATGAAGGGATGCTGGCCTCTGGGTAATAGCTCCCATCATCTGGTTCCTGTTTAATCCCCATTGGGAACCCACTGCCTTCACAGTTACCATCAAAGCCGGGCACAGGTGGTCCTAAAATTCCTGATAAAGAATAATAGTCTTTATCATCCATAAAGGAAAAATAGGAGCCATCCATAAATGGAAACGGGTTTACTGTTGGATTCCCTTTAAAAGAGGTGCCTGAACATGAATGCTTGGTTGATTCTTGCTTTATTGGCACTGAGAATGGAGAGTCAGAATTTATCTTGCTATTTCCTCCTAGACATGAGCTGCTAAAGGCTCCATCTGGCTCCGGTTTTATGTACTGGATGAGGTTAAGCTGGCCAGTCACACCATTGGAGATGGCACTCTCTACTTCCTCAGTCTTGGGAAAGGGAACCTCTTGAGCACCTTTCTCATGTGTGTCTGGACTAGGAACCACATCCCGGGCCGCACTGGATCCTGCAGGCGTGCTGGAAACAGTGTAGCTGAAGGCATTGTTTACAGGGCTACAGATAGAGCCCACGGTACTAGCCGTTGGACTAGAAAGCGTGGATCTGTTAGTTGTGTTGGAAGGGCTGGAAACAGAGCACCTTGAGTTGACATTTGCAGGGCTAGACACAGAGGATCTCAGAGTGACATTAGGACTGGAGACTGGAGATTTTACACTGCAGTGACTCGGAGGGCTGGAAATTGGGGACTTCATGCTACTTAATGGACTTGAGAGAGGAGAGCCCACGTTGCTGGCGTGAGCTGGGCTGTGGGACCTGGAGCCTCGATTTTCAACATTAGGGGAGCAGGTCAAAGAAGTGCCCTGGGTGACAGGGCTGTGCACTGTGAAACCACCGAAGCTGGCCGAGGTGGAGGACACAGAGCTGATTCCAGCAGGGCTGCAAACTGAAGATGTCACGTTCAGAGGGCTGCAAACAGACGGGCTCTTTTCATGACACATGATGGGGCTTTTAACAATGGTGCGCATAACCCCGCCATTCACAGAGCTCCCAGAGTCAGGGAGAAATGATCTCAAGGGCCTGCTCACACTACCGAGCGTGGGAGGAGGATGGCCATTTTCTTTGTAAAATTTCACCAGCTGTTCAACATTTTGATAAATCTTTGCTGGACTCATACTTCCTTGCTGGTTCTGCTGATCATAGGTGTAGTCAGCATCTCTGACAGAATCCATGTATAAACCCATGGACTCAGCTACAGTTGCTGAAAGTTCCTTAGATTCCAGCTCGGTTTTAATATCAGATGTTAAAATCCCAGACCGACTGTTGTCTTGCTGAAGGCAAGGGAGTAGTTCGTGTTTTTCTTTGCTGCTTCCTTGAGTACTGTTGTTTGGAATAGCACCGGAAACGCAGCTTACGTTGACTATTTCCATGTAGTTATTCTCATCGGTCCTCTCTGTAGGTCCCAGGGAAGAACGTTCCATAGCCTGAGAAACTTGACCCCACGATCTGTCCATATCTAGACCTTCAGGGAGACTGTGGTAGCCTTTGGTCTCCATAGCTATCAAATAAATTTATATTAAATAATTGAATTAGAGTCATTTATAGCAATATTACCCTAAAGGACACTCTAAAATTGCATTTACAAGGCAATAAATACATATTCTACTTATTATAAGCAATGGTTTAAGTTATATTAAAATGGTTACCTTTTGAGGTGCTGCTATAACAAAGCATTGACCATAACTTGTCCAGAAGCCAAAATATAAGCAACAATCACATAAAACTATTTTGCATCTCTATACAAGTAATATATTTGCTATAATACAGTCTTCAGAAGTTGCAAAGGAGATTTACTAATGTTAACATATTTAATATCCAAAGGATCACTTTGAGTATTAAAGGCATGCAAGGAGGAAACTGAGGATTCAGTGATGTGGGTGACTCGCCCAAGGTGAAAGACACAGTGAGTGACAGGTCAGGGTTAATCAGGGTTAAAACTGAATCTTCAAATTCCAAAACCTTTGGAGTCATTTGGACATATGGAAACTGCTTTCCATCTCTAATATATACCTTTATTACAAACCCTAAGGGACTGAAATTCATGTTACCATTTCTCAATACAGAATTATCAAGTGAATTATCACAAAAATAATTTAAGAGCTATTTTTAAAACATTATTTTAAGATAGATTAATAAGTAAGATAATTTAATGTGGCGTCTAGAAAATAAAGATGCATATATCCTGACTAATTAAAATGGCCCACTGCTCAGAGAAGCAGCATTTCAATGTGGAAATATCAGGACTTGGCACTTCATCTCAGTCTTGCACTACTGGCAAGGGCTTTGATGTGCACCCTGCTAAAAAAGACTCCCAACAAGCAGTTTTATTTTCAACAGTAAATGGAGGAAGTTCAAGATGAGTCCTGACAATTTATGTGTTCATTCAACAAATATTTACCAAGTGTGTGCTACATTCTGGCCTACAACCAGTCACTAAATCTATAGAGATAAACAAAACAGGCACAGTCCCTATCGTCAGGGAGCCCACAGGATTGTTTTAGATATACAATCATATCTACTGGCTCTCTATCTAAATGTATTTGATAGACAGAATGGTCTATATTTATAATTCTATGTATTATATGATTCAATGTAATTATTACATGCCCTTCACATACATTAACTTACTGAACCTTATAAACAACCCTGTAAGATTGGTAAAATTACTCAAAGGACACAAGTGGGGAAACTGGAACACATGCCACCCACCTAAATGATGGAACTGGAATTTGATCCCAGGTCTCTCTACACAAAGGTATCTTAACCTAGATGTAACTGAAATTTGGGGCCTGATCATTCTTCACTGTGTCTATGCATTTTGAGATGTTCAGCAATATTGCTGACCCTTACCCACTAGACGCCAATAGCAGGCTTCCTCTCCAGTTACAACCACCCAAAAGTCCCCGACTGCCAAATGCCTCTGGGACGAGTGGGAATGGGGGCAAAATCACTCCCCCATTACAAAGAACCACCCTCTAAAGAAAGTTAATTCTCCGTAAAAATTTTACTTATATATTTTAATATAAAAATTCCCTAAATCATTATGTATGCGTTTTTCAAGCCCTTTCAGGTGTATAAACAATCCATGACCCAAATAAAAGTCCTGTTCTGAAAGATGCAGTTTCTGCAGTTCGTACATCAGTATTACTTCGGGCCTCTCATCCTTTCCCCCCCTTTGCCACTCCCTACCTCCATCCTCCCTACCTTCCCCTCAGTGAAGAAATGAGACTAAGATCTTTTGCTACAGAACTTTATTAATTAACAGGGAAAAATAATATAATGACTCGACTAAATAAATGGGCAGTAGACATCACAAATCTCTGTAATGAAACTGAATGCCCCAATTGTCTTAAGTATTATAATTACCTTACTTTTCTGTATTCTACACTAGATTTTAAGTTCTCAGAAGGTGAAAACTTTATCAGTTTCACCACTGCACTGCAAGCAGATAGCATAGTAGCAATAGAAAATTTAAAACTATCATGATATAATCCATACTCAATTTGTGAATGTTTGGTAGCCTACTTTTACTTAAAGAACATCATTCTCTAAGTTGCTAATCACAAAGCAATCACAAAACAGTAGAAAATAGATCAAATCCCAAAGGTTGAAGTGCTTATCTGGTAATTATAGCCAAAAAAGTGAGTTGGAAGAAGGCCAAGTTAAAAAAAAAAAAAAGTGCAATGGGACCTAAAAGTGGCTACTGGCCTTTTCTACTTTACTGAAAAACCAGTTAATGGTAGCATTTCATTGAAAAATACCAGTAAATATTATGCACTGCTTTTACTTCTATTTAAGAGCATTCTGTCCGCCCCATACCAAATCTGAATGTATGGATATCTAAGGTATAGGTGTTTCAGGTTCAAATTCATCATGCACCACATGACACACATCTATTCATGTTCAACCTGGACACTTACTGTGTATCACCTCCCTCCTCCAACCCTGTCTCTAATTCCACAATCCCTGTTCTGGTGAACTGTGCCACCTCTCTCCAATTCCTGGAAGTCACTCTTGCCTTGGCACCTTCACCTTCACAGGCCTCACCACCTCACACCTAAAGCCTATTCTCTCCCCCTAGTCCTAGGCAATAGGCCTATCTGCCCTGTGTCTGACAGGGTATCCCCATTCAGATAGTTCTCAAAATACATCCTCCAAATTGTCTTTTGGAGGAAGCTCCAAAGGATGACCACTTATTGCTTTTTTTTTTTTTAAGTTTCACAAGTTAAATTTGCATGTTAAAACTTCTGGGGAGTCCTACAGTGCAGAGATGTTTCCTTTTTAATCCAGCATTCCCTCAATAATTTGGCCACTGTACCCTTTCTTCACAGAACACCTACTAATGTTCTCAAGGATGCTTTTCACCACTCTGCCCTAAACCATCAGCCAAATCTCAGATTTGTGAGCCTCTATGAAGAGACCCTGTGTGAGAGATGGCAGGCAAGGAGAATCTTAAAGCACTCTACAAGGAAACATCTTATCAGCTAACATCATGCAGCTGATCACAACTTTCCAAGTCCTGTTTGGCTAGCCCTGAACTCGCAAAACAATACATAAAACCACCTGCATTTCACCACGTTATTGGCAGGACTATCATTAAGGAATTTGCAAAAGAATTTGCTGAAATCTAAATTAGCTTTGTTTAAGGTATTGTCCTCATCTACAATCCTGATGCACCTCTCAAAATGGTAAAGGTTGGCAAATCAAACGCAAAAGAATGCAGGACATCTAGCATCTGCATTGTTTCTACTGCAAACATTTTTAAAGATCAGAATTCTTTTAAAAAAATAGGATCATTGAAGTATTTTATGCTGGGTTCTCTGTATTATTTTAATTAGTCTTCTCTGTGAACAAACGCATCAAGTTGACTTCTTTTATGGCCCATGAAACACTGGGGTTTTTTTTGGAATTGACATAATGACCATGCTTGAGCAGAATTGGAGTCAACTTGAACTTACTAGTAAATCCTGAATATTTTAATTGATGAATGAATAGTTTCCACATAAAACTTAATATCCAGAGGGTAAATGGAAAGTTTTTGTTACTAAAGTATAAGATGAAGCAGATACCGGATACAAATCTAGCTGATATAAAATCAGACACGTCTGATACATATGGCGACAAATATATGTAACAGAGACTCTCGGGACAAAAATCATTATGCTCCTTTAATATTCATGGAAATAGCCTCTCCCAAAACATAAAGGAAATTTCACATAAGGACAATAAAGAGAAGCACTGATGGAAGTTCTACCTTAAGCCATATATAAGCTCTTGAACATATTTTTGCAAAGGAAAAACCTGACTTTAACATGTTATGTTTTACAGTCTGTGTTAAATTGCCCTTTTCCATTAAGTAGGTAGCTTTTTCAGGAATATTACAAAGGTTCTTTCTAACATTTTATCGGAAAACACTTTCACTTTTAATATCCTCAAAACATAGTCCCATTTTAAACACATCATTTTCTACTGTTGTTTCACTGTAATATGGCATCTTCAAGACAATTTTCTTAAAGAGAATGTCACCATTTCCCACTGTTGCACAGTTGTAAAAGTTTGCTAATGTAAAACTCTTTTCCTGTCAATCTCACTACAGAACTACTATAATGTTACCCTCTTTTAAAGATGAGGTAAATGATAGAAACCTGCCCAAGGTCACCTAAGAGGAGAACCAGTTAGAACTGAGCACACCTGATTTCTATTCACTCACCTAATTCACTAAGCCACCTGATCTTTCCGAAATCCCCAAACAAAACTACTTCTCCATTAAAGGAAAAAGCTCCCCTTTAGTTTTTTTAAAAACTCCTCTCCTCAAGCATTTCCATGAGAGTATGGCATGAAGTTAAACATAAAATGAAAACTTCATAGCAAAACTTCACAGATGGAAAACGCTGTTATCATTACTATAAAAATATCATCAATAACAGTCCCTAAGGAAATGACAATATAAATGTTGAAAAGCCGTGCATTTAAAATTCAGCGGTTTGTCTACTATCAAATAAGTTTTCCTAACTTCTTTGTTATAAGAGTTAAAACTGGTGGTACCATTAGCCATCATGATGTAAACCTGGTCTTTAAAATTCAGTAGGAAAAGCCATGCACCTGAATTCAGTAATAGGGTACGCGTGCTACCAAAAAAAGCTTCATCCCTTCTTCCCTACCTTTAGAATCCAACTGATGCCACAGAAAGCACAGAATCTCTTTAGAGTTTCATGAATACTAGAAAGGGGAAATGCACGAATTCCCAGAGCCCCTTTCATACAGGATCTATCAGGATCTGCATATCCTTCAACTGCCCTTACTTCGCTACACCTTCGGCTGTGATTTGGGTGCTTCCGCAATTGATAGAGGAAAGAAATATTATTCAAACGTCCTTTAAAAATTGTACCAAAAAAAAAAAAAAACCGATCCCAAATTCACCTTAAGGGGAAAGGGAAGGGTGGTAGATCTCCCACTGCCAAAGGCGGTAGAAAGCTGCTCGTTAGAGGGCATTTATCCAAAGTGGCCAAACTTTCCCAAAATAGTCCTCTGGCGGCCAAAGGGGGGGAAAAAGTGGAAAAACAAAACAAAACAAAATAACAAGCACACAGCACCATTCTGTCTGTGCCTCCGTATTACGCAGCCACTTTTCCCTGCAAAGTGCACGCTCCCGCGCCACGGCCCCACGCCGAGCCGGGCAAGCGGCGCCCAGCCGCGCACCCCTACACACCTGCCTCGGTCAGGGTCCGTCTCTTGGCGTCTACCTGTTGCAGCGCTCGCCAACGCCACGACACCCTTGCTGCGGAGCCCCCCTAAATCCAACCACATCCAGGCCAGCTAGTGCCGCTCCCCCTTCAGCGGGAGAGCCCGAGGCAGCAACGCTCCTGCACCCAGGTGACTGCCCGGGCTTCCTCCGTGCAGCCTGAAGTTGGCTTGCGTCTCCCCGGTCCAATGACACCCCGGGCGCGGAGGGGCGGAGAGGAGGAGGAGGGAGAAGGGGCAGGGCCTGGGCGGGCAGAGTGGAGACTGAGAGAGGGCGGGCGAAAGCCTGAAGGGGGAGTGGGCCAGATCCAGGGCCGGCCCTTTTAAAAGCGGGTCACATGCCCAGATAAAGTTCGGGTTGCTATCCCGCCCCTCGGAGCCCTCCCCATTGGCTCAGAGGGAAGCAGGGCTCCACGCTACACGGGTCAGGCGAGCTTCTCATTGGACAGTCCCGGCTGTCAGTCAGAAGGAGGGCGACATGACTGATACAAAGTTGCTGCGACACAGCCTAGACTCGGCAGGTCCCTTAAAGCCGCAGCCGCGGCGGGCGCTAGGGGTGCCGGACAGTGGGTACGACAGCAGACACTAGGCACCCTGCACGTGCTGCCACCCGACCACTTCACTCGACTGCCTCAAACTTGCAGACGCCCACCTTGTTCTCCTCCTGGCCGACCCCAGGATATCTGGAAAGGCGTGAAAAGTGCAGTGACGTGGAAGAAGTCGGTTTTACCGAAAGCCAGTCAAGGTGGTGTCTACTTATGCTCTCCACCTGCAGCGCCAGGTGAACAGCAGCCCTGGCCCAGGCGCCGCCCCCAGCGTCCGCACCTAGGGGAGGACTCGTAGTGGGCTTCACCCGACCCCCGAGGTTCCTCTCCCCGCCCCTTTCCTCGCTCTTGCGAGTTCTCTCTCAGCAGAGTAGCCACAGCGTCCACAGGCAGCTAGCAGAAGGATCACGTTCCCCCGCGATTTGAATTTCCTTACTTTAATCGTGCAGGAAAAGAAGGTAATTTCACTGCAGCCAAAGCCCTTTAAATGCAACCTCTCTCCGCCCCCAACTAAAAAAAAAAAAAAGTGCCCGGGTCGGAGCTGCTGCTCTCCTTATTATTTTGTTGCTGCGTTTACTACTTTAGTATTGGATTTTTCCATAATTCAGTCTAAAAAAAAGCTTACCATCGACGATATTCACTTCTTTATGATAGGCGGGAGAGGATGCACATACTTGGGAGAAACATACAGTAGAAGGAACCAAACTGTTTCTAAGGATCGAGTGTCTGCAAGAAGAAATTTCGGTTTCCCTCCAACCGCCCCCACCTCGACTCTCCCGCCCACCCAAACGCTGTAGTTACTAAGCCAAAGGCTGGGCTTCTTAACTTTGATTTCTAAGGACTTTGAGGCTCCGCGTATAGAGCTCCGCTTTAGCCTCCGGCTGGCCGGGAGTCAGCACAAGTGGCGTACACACCTAAATCTGGTCCCCCAGCCCTCGGCAACCCGCAGCCCGGCGGCGGCAGCTGTGCAGCCTACCGCCTCACCCTTGCCCCACACCCCCCAAAATCCATGCGGGGCGGTTGAGGGGAGGTGTTCATCCGCTGGCCAAAAGCCCTTCCTCCCCTTACAGTTAATTAAGCTTCGTGATTCCAGAACCCGAACCCAGGAAGACTCGAACTGTCAGCAGCTCCAGGTAGGGAACTCCCTGGCGGCGGGTGAGACTCCGGTGTTGAGCCGTCCCCTGCGCGGAGCGGCTGCCGGCGCCCCCGCAGCTGGGAGTCCCAGCCAAGCGCCCCAACTTTCCCTCGGGGCCCGCCGTCACGCGAGCTCTACGGACCAGCGACCAGCCTGGCATTGATTGCACCCGGGCTCAGTGCGGGGGGCGGGCAAGAGCGAGGGGAGTCCCGGACCTAGAGCACGGGCACGCGAGGAGGCGGCGGCTCAGCCTGCGCAGCCCAATTATTATTAAAGGAATGGACGTGTCTCCTTTACTAAGTTTTTACCTCCCTTACAGAGGGCCAGTCTTGCCCTGGATCTCAGCTTCTTGCAAAAATCTAGGTTAGAACCGTGCAGGAACAGCCGCCACGAATGCCCGCCCGCCGCCCAGCACCCCCGCTGGGGTCGGCCCGGCCCTCACCTAATCTCCAGCCCGCAACCCACCTTGGTGCACCCACCCGCGCCCTCTACGCAGACCCTGCCTTCCCCAGGGCCGCCCTTGCTCTCCCCTCCCGCCGCTGTCAGCGCACAGTGACTGTCGCTGCACTCACCTTTTCTAGGACATGGTGGGGAGCCTGGGGTGCGGGGCGGGGGGTGGAGGTAAGGGCAGGGAGACTCCGCCGCCGCTGCTGATGCCGGCACCAGCAAATTCAGTGTGAGCAGATCGGCGGCAAGGATGAAGAGGGTGATAATCCCGGCCGTCTCCCTACTGACGGTGGGTAGAGCAATAGCGCACGAGTGTTGCTACCCCGCAGGAGGAGGCGAGGCGGCGGCGCCAAATCGCGGAGGGGGACGCGGGCGCCCGCTAGCCCGCAGCAGCGGCGGCCAGGCCTGAGGCGGGCGCCTCTCGCGGGGCTGCTGGTGTCCGGGGCGTTGACAGCGGCGGCTCTGGGAGCCGGGAGATCCGGCGGGATGATCCCGCGCCCGCTGCCCCGCAGCGAGGCTCTTCGCGCCCCCTCCCCGGTCCCGGGTGGCCGGTGACAGCTCGGGCGGCGAAGTGCGCGATTGTGTGTGTGTGTGTGTGTGTGTGTGTGTGTGAGAGAGAGAGAGAGAGAGAGAGAGAGAGAGAGAGAGAGAGAGAGAGAGGGGGCGGCTGCAGGGGGAGTCCGCGGCGCCGCGGCCCCCGGGTCACACCCTCACCGGCGGGAGGCGGCGGCAGAGTCCAGCCACCCGCTCGTGAGAAACGGGGCTGGGGGCGCCGGTGGCTGCCTTCCCACCCTGATCACTGGCACAAGGAGGCCGGGGAAACGGAACCCCAATGCACGGAGACCCCCCTTCCCCATCGTCACCCAGGGGCCGGCCCTGACCTCGCGCCCCGGCCTCAGGTGCAGCTCCCCCTCGCGGGGGTAGCGCGGGCTGGGGACCACGCGCAGGGGGCTGGAGGGAAAAGTTTCTTTCCGTGCTCCTCCTCTGCCACCCTGGGAGATGGCTCCTCTCCCCCCGCTCGCGGGCCCGCGGTGCCTCCGCCCCACCCCCACCGTGGGGGGGACACCCAGGAAGGGCCGGGTGTGCGAGCGCGGGGGCGTGTGGGGAGGAGCGGCGGCCGCGACCGGTCCCCTGTCTGACAGCGACTCCGACGCCGACGGCGGGGGCCCGGCGGAGCGAGCGGAGGAAGGGGCCGAGCGCCGGGCCCCCTCCCCCTCCGCTCGCCGAGCGCCGCGCGCCCCCGCGCCGCCCCGCGCGCCCGCCCGGGCGGACACCTACGCAGACGCGAAAGTGAAAGGGGGGCGACCTAGGCGCGAGCGCGGCTGGCGGCGCAGCGTGGGGCGGAGGATGGCGTGGCGACTCGAGATTATGGGGTCGCCCGCTGCCGCTGTCCGGCGGAGACGTCCGCCTCCAACTGGCTCCGGAGCCTCCGCGGAGCCCCATGTCCCCTACTTTCCGCCGCACAGGTCACTCCCCATCAGGGGATAGGTTGTGTGTGTGTGTGTGTGTGTGTGTGGGATAGGTTGTGTGTGTGTGTGTGTGTGTGTGTGTGTGTGTGTGTGTGTGTGTGTGTGTGTGTGCGTGTTCACGCGCACTCACGTATGTGAGAGATACAGTTCAGCCCCAGAATCTTCCACCGCACCGTTACACTTAGCTTTGGGGGAAGATTGAGGGAAGAGCCCGGGGTGGGGGTGGGGCGAATGCACTGTCAGTGTCACTACCACTTACAGGATCCTCTGCTGAGGATCCTTTATGACTCTGGTAAATCCCGGGAACTGATCCCACGCACCCCTTTCTAGGCCCAACACTCCTTTTCCTACAGGATGTATGGCCACCCCACACCTTCCACCCCCCTCGCCTTTTTCTGGGTTCCTTCCCGTTTTCTTACTAAATAGCTGTGAAAGTTGCTAATCCCTTCCCACACAAAGCCGTGTTAAAAACGGGGGAGCTGCCCTGTTGAAACAATCACTGCCTTTCTTCGACCATATTCCCACTGTCCGAATATTGAGCCGCTCATTGCATCTCTCACCCACACAGTGTTGGCACTACTCAATACTTAAATGGCTCAAGGTGGCATTTTGACCTCTAGCGAAACAAACTTTTGTCTTAGTTTATTTGTGAGGAAGGTGATTCTTAAGGTACGTTTTAGGTGAAATCAAGAAATTAACATATTCATATTAAATGAACTTTAAAAAGAACCGCCGTTTAGGAGGGCACTGACTGCACAAACTGAATTTTGAAATGCATCAAAAATAAGATGGATTGACAAAATGGACAGAAGGATGGATAGATACGTGATAAAGCACGTACGTAATACAAAATGGTAGAATTTAGGTAGTGCACATACAGGAGTTCACTGTAAAATTCAGCTTTTTCATAGGTTTGAAATTTTTAGAAACGCTAATTTATGGAATGTTAGAGAAAGCTCTACACAATGTAAATTCCATTTACAAAATCAATAAATTCGGTATTGATTATTCTTTCCCCCTTTACAAAATGATTTACCATAAACATTCTTTACCTAGGTAATCCACCGCTATTTTAATCAATATTTACATTACAGACAAGTTGTAATGTGCTGGGATCTGATGTGTAATGGGATCTGATGTGCTGTAAAGTGGCATTACTATAACTGCAACATTTTAGACATTTTGAAGAATTCTTTCCATGTTTTTCTTGTCCATTCTCAAATTTTTATCTTTCCTGGCTTTAAAACAGTTTGGTATTATAAAACTAAGATTGAGTTTTTAAACATACATAGATACTCTTTTGAAACTTTTTCACACCAAAACAGTTTCATGGGGTGATATATACACCCATATATATCAGCTTCTCCTAGCATTTGATAGAGATGTTAGGGGATCTTGCAATAACTAATAGGTGAAACTTTATTTGCTCTCAGATTTGAGTATTTAGGTATTTGCCCAAGTGTTTGAACAATTAAGTTTCCCTCTTCTCTTCATTTTCTTTTGCTGGCTATAAGACAAAGAGGTGGTCCTGTGCCACCCTGAGAGGAAACAGCTCCAGGATGAGATCTGTGACTCCCTCATCTGAAAAGGGGACACTTGTTTTGCTTGGAATCACCCCGCAAGTGATTCATCTAGAGACCCATCGAAGAAGGGGATATAGAGTTTTCTGGTTGTTTCTTCATTTCAATTCCCATTAATAAAGTGGCCTATCAACTTTAAAAAGTATATCTAGAAATGTCATTACGTGCCTGTTTTTTAATCTGTCTCTTAACAAAGTATGTCTGTTTATCCTTTTAGATAAGTATATTTTTTCTTTGCAAAAGGATGGAAATGTGTTAAAATAGCAATGAAAATTAGAGAGGAAAAGCACAAAAAAGGACCTTAACTTCATCTCCAAATAGTTGGAGACTATTTACAGCTTTGAAATAGTCTTAAATCTTGAAGCAGCAGAACATACCTCCCCTTTGACAATTGTTCATCCTCCAGTTCACAGTCTCAGTACCTCAGGACACCTCCCTCATCCCATTAGTGTCAAACTCCCTGAGGTTTGCCACAGTAAAGTGCACAACTCAGCATTTGCAATTTACATGTGTGACATCACATCCTCTATTATATAACTTCAGATACAAAGCCTAATATCATCTAAGTTTGTGTTGGAAAAAATCCTTCCTTGCTCTTTATTTTAGCTTTAGCAGAGCCACCCCTTAGTTCCCTGATCCTAATTCCATTTCTTCAAACAGCTGACGCTGAGGGAAGAAAAAGAAGGCATGGAGTTGTTTAGAGGATCCTAAAGCCCCTCTAAAAAAAAAAGTCTAATGTATTTTGAAATGTATTAAATACATCTCCTTTATATCCTTATTTACTGTCAAGAAAGTAAAGACCATTAGGTATCATATAAGTTGATGATATTCCATAATTTTGCAAAGCTAAAGGCTAAGCATTTGGTCATAGTTAACTTCATTAATAAGCCCAGCCATGCTGGCATTTTTCTTCTCTCTCTAAAAAGCTTGGCTTTTTTTTTACCCCCTGTCTCTTACCAGCTGTTGGAAAGAGTTGAGAAAGAAAAAAAAAGACAGCAAGAAAGGAGAGGAGCAACAGAGAAAGAAGATACATAGGGAAATAATATAAGATAGAACTTCTTTTTTGTTTATTGCAAAACACACGTTACAGTTTATAAACATTGCAAGCAAATAAGAAAATGTGAATCAAAGATAAATACAAAACCTATCAGGTTTTCTATTAATAACCAAATGGATCAAACTCAATTTTCTAGATGACTTGGAATATATTTATTAGCTTTGGTTATTTTATTCTTTAATTTCTGTATTTGTTTATCTGTTTATTCATCTGTCTGTCTCAATTTCACTTGCAGGCATTTTAAATAAGAAATACACAAACCTAATACATTTCTATGGCCAGATTTTGAAATGACAGAACACCAAACAGCACATGCATCACAATTAGGATGCCATATTATTAGAAGCAAATCAGATTTCACTGTGCCTACACTGATGTTCTAAATTTAGAAATAATGTACAGTAGTTGAAAGTGGTGGTGGGGGGAGAACTTAGAGCAGTATATTTTAATAGAAATAAAGATATTTTCAATTTCTTTTTCTTCTTTTTCTTGGTTTAGTACAGGAAATTCATCACCTTTAAATAACTGTGTTAATCTTACATAAATAACTACATGGTTTGTGTGCTCATTAGGATTATACATCGAGTCTGTTTCTCTGGTATTATGTGCAATAACAGCCACAGAAAAGTGAAACAATTCAGAGGGTCAGGTGTGGGAAACGTAAGAGTCTTTGTTTAACTTGATAAGCTCATTTAGAATTTCTCATTAGGACTTCACAGGAGCAGTTAGCTTTTCAGTAGTTGGTACTGTATTTTTAGCAGCATTTTAACAGCTGTCAGTAACAACTAAGGCAACATTTTGATCAACACTTTTTTATTCTAATAAAGATGATTGCAAACAACAAAGATTATTGCAAAAAAACAGGATTCATATGTTTAGCTATGAAAACAATAAAAAGATATTTTCTTGTGAAATAAAATGGTAATAATACATCAAAAGCAGGCAATAAGGTATTTATATAAAAATAAAGCTTAGGGGATTTTTAAGTTTTAATTTTCTGATACTAATGTACACATAATAAAGACGACTTTATACTGAAAAGGTGTGTTCAGTGTCAGAAACGGAAATGTCAGAATAAGAGAATGTGCAGTGTATCTTGTCATGTATTTGCAAGTAGATCAAGAATAGCCATGTGAGCACCCAAAATGAATAAAATCTTTCCCCTAACAGAGTTTATAAAGGGAGGTTATCGCATGTCAGATATAAGACACTGGAAATAGCAGACAGAAAAATGTAAGAAGCTTCATAGCAGATGTCATCTTCATTTCTAAAGCTAGAAGTAAATTTGCTATGGGTAATGCATTACAAAGCAAACTAAAACTGAACCTCTGCAAGCATCAGATTTCCTTTTCACCCATAGTCTCCCCAAACTGAATGGTCTTTGTTTGAAGGGAAGTAGGGGTAACAGTATATTACTAAAGCAGCCTACTGAAGCGTCTTATTCAGAGGTCATCTGCTTATTTCCAGGACCTAATCCAAGTTTTGAGTTTGTTTCAGCTAAGGCAGCTGAGTATTTCCTACTTCATGTAGCTGGCAGTAGGGAATGGATGCATTCTTACATGAAATGATATGTTTATTATATGGCATTTGTTTTTTCAAATCCTTTTGGGGGCACTGATTTGTTGACTCTTTCAATATGGAGTATTTTAACTTCTCAGTAGGACTTCTTTCAAAAGACATAATTGAGTAAAAATTGAGGTTAGGTGGGCTTTCCTTTTTCCCAACACAAACCCCTGCCAGATGCAAATCTTTTGGTGTTGATAGTTTTTACAGAGCATCATGTGGTTTACTTAGGTATACATTTTTTACATCAAATATCTGTGTGTAAAAATGAAACTCATAAAAAACACCTTCTCTATGGAAGGTATATACCATATCAATGATTAATATTTAAACCACAATTTATTTTGAACTGCTTAGTGCTAATCATAACTAGTCTTTAATATTTTATCAAAACAAGTAGACATGTTTCCATTTAAACTAGTTCATTACTTCTTTTAAAAATGCTTTTTAATGGCCTTCAGCATGAATGTGGTAGAACCATGTCCTTAAAGTAGCAAGTGAGTAGACTTACAATGCTACCCTACAATGATAGTAGAGGATGCTTTCCTACATAAAGGACCAAATAAGAACCTAACATCTTGGGATTTTTCTAATACATTTTAACTTAAATATGACTTTTACTTTAGATTTTGATTTACTACAAAAGCATATATTTTTATAATAATTATGTATCTCAGAAAAAATTCCAGGAAATCATTTTTATAACTACATCATTTCAACATATACTATTAGCCCATTCATTTTTTAATTATATTGCTTTTATTTCCAATTTGAGTATCATATGAACTGAATTTTATTTGAAAATTTATTTAGTTTTAAAATTACTTTTGTTAAAAATATATACATTCTTATAATTCTATAAGAGCTGCCAAGATAAAAAATGCAGTATCATATACACATAACTTTCTATTCACTGTATGTTATTTCTTGGCACCATAAGATTAGACCATTAGAATACAACTACTGGTATGTTAAGAAACTATGGACCCAGTAGCTAATCAAGATTATTAATCAGAGCAAGAACCCTCACTGAGGAACTGAAGCAAACACTAACTCTGCAGATAATTCAGAAAGCCAAGGTGCACAAAGGAGCCAAAGCTCAATCTCCTTGAGGCAAAGTCCAAACAAAAGCTTTCAGCCTAGAGCTGTGTTTCACTGCCCCTTTTCACAGAACCAGCAAATCAAGCAGTAGAGTTGAGTCCGCTTGCACGGCCTTGGGTCCTGGCTCTATCACCTACTAACCTTATGTCCAGGGCAAATTACTTAATCTTTCTAGATTTAGGTTTCCTCATTTATAAAATGAGGTCATTGATACCACAACAGATATGTACTTTATGCAGTATCTAGATCTAGTAAATGCTATCAAAAATGTTGATGGAGGTTTGTCGCAGAAAATCAAGATCAATATTTTTGGAGACTGAAGATTTTGCTTCCAGTTCAAAGAATTTTTGAGGTCTCTCCAGAATCAGAGCTTCACCTGAGGTCCTTAAGCACTTCAGACTCCTAAGAATTCTCTTTCCTAGAACAGTGATTCCCCAATTTTAGAATGCTTCAGAATTATATGGAGAGCATGTTAAAAGGCCCCACACCCAGTTTCCCATTCATAAGCATAGGATAGGGCCTAAGGCTGCTTCCTAACAAGTTTCCTCATGCTGCTGATCTGGGGACTATTCTTGGAGAACCACTTCCTAGAGTCCAGTAAATGAAACAATTGCCCACAGGTTTCTCACTTTGCAGAGTTCAAGTTATTGCTGGCAGCTTTTGCAGGGAGTAGGGTAGAAGGAGGGATGAGAAGCAAGAAGAAGGGAACAGCGGAAAGGAAATGTCAGGTACTGATAAAAAGGGGTGGGACGGGGTGGTCTTCACAATCACATAATCATTAGAATGATGAGGCTGCCTACCTGCTGACGTGGACTCCCCTTTCAATATGCAGCCCTCAGACTGCATGTTGATTTTTTCATGACCTCCTGGGTCTTCCCCTGACTCAGTTTCTGGAAAACACTACCACTTTCAGGCTCTTAAAGCATCTATTACTTTATTGTTTTATTATCTTAAGACACTAACTAACTCATTTATTTTGGAGGAGTTGAGAATTGATAAACCACATTCCTTCAATTATCCTTGCATGTTGTTCACTGGTCAAACCCAGACCATTTTTCTCCCTCTATCCTACATGTGTCATGAATATGGATTCATTACTCTTGAATTAGATTTTAAGTGGTGCTTTTTTTTAAGCTTTCATCCAATCAGAAGAGAACATGAGCTCAACTGAATGTGATGAACTTTTGACAAAACTGTAGTGGTCTTTCCTAGTCTTTAACCAATTTTTGTGTGAGATTTCCAATATTTTTTTCAGGAGCCCCAGTGTTGTTTCCTCCTGTAACAACTTCATCCCTTTGTAAGAAACAATGTTGACATTGTAGAATTTTACTTCCTTAGTTAAAACATGAAATTCGATTAAGATAGATGAAATTACTGTATTTATATATAAGGTCGTGAACAATAATCAAGGAAAGCCAACAGAGATAAAATAATGTTATATTCCTGTGTTACTTAAATCAAATTTGAGCTGAAGTAAGCAAGATAAAAAAGGGAGAGTAGAATATGCTACTTGTGAGGAAATTTGGTGTTATACTTAACAGTAGACTGATTGGAGCATAATTTCATCCACAGGTTGTGGACACAATTCAGAAAGAAAGACAAACATCATTAACAGATTTTGAAAGTAAGACATACATGAAAAAATTAATTAGATTTCCTTAAACTGGAAGATAGTTAGATCATACAAAGCTAATCATTAGGTAGCCCATTGTGTTTGTTTTATATTTTGCTACTGTAAAAATCACTTAGAGTTTCTGACTGCTTCTTTTTTAATATTGTTATATTAATATTTAATAATAATATTATAAAGCATAACATATTTCATAAGTTCATAAATGTTTCATGAAATATTTTAAGCATAACCAAAAAAACAATCAGTCTCCAGTGTAGTCACCATCCTCAAATTATGAGGTGGGAACATTTTGTCATATTGTTGCAGAGTATAAAAACTTGCATGAAAGTGATATATTCCTATTTTTTTTATAGGGATTACTGTTGGAGAGGGAGGGAACCTAAAATGATACAGGATAAGCTTTCATCACCTGGGGTTTCACTACCATTGTTATAAGCCCTGGGTATTGCACTCTCTGCCCCAAATCTTGAGAAGGGGGAATTAGTTCTTAATATATCCAAACAATATTCAAAGTAGGGATGGTAAAAAATTCCAACTCATGTCAGTTGAGGGCAGTGATTTAAAGCTCAAACTATTCTTTGAGATCCTCAAGAGCAAAGATGACTTCAGGGCAATGAAAACTGCCCATCTAGGAGACTACAGATCCTTGGAACAGAGCAATTCAATTTCAGTTCATTTCAATGGTACTGCTTATTGGGTCACATTCTGATCATGTTTCTTCATCACCCAATTAATTCTAATCACCTTTTACTCAATGAAATGCAAGGCCAGTATAAATCATCACATGCTGATCTCAAGTCATTACCAGAACTATTCTGATTGTCAGCCTAGGTTGTATGAAATGCTAAGTGTTTTGACTCTGATCCCAGAGAAAGTGTGCAGAACGAACTGGACAAGTACCTTGGTCTGTCTGGGCTCCTATAACAAAATACCACAGACTGGAAAGCTTATAAACAACAGAAATTTGTATCTCCTACTTCTGGAGGCTGGAGTCCAGGATCAGGGAACCAATATGGTCCACTGAGGTCCTCTTCTGGCTCATGGACTTCTTGTTGTGCCTTCCAGGGTGGAAGAAGCCGGGGGGCTCTGTGGGGCCTCTTTTATGGGGTCTAATTCAATTCGTGAGGCTTCTGTGCTAATGGCCTAATCACCTCCCAAAGGCCCACTCTTAATAGCATCACCTTGGGGATTAGGGTTTTGACATATGCATTTTACCACTATTTAGCCCACCTTATTTGGTAATATGTTGACCTTTAAGCTAGAAGTAATGTTCAGTTATTTTATATATCCTGATTATTAGGTACAGATGAAGCTCCTCTACAAAGACACCTCTCAAAACACAGAGCTCAAAAAGGAAAAATGTTTAATTCTATCTTGCATAAAGTTGAGAAAAATGAAAGTGGTCCAGCATGGCTAGGTGGTTCTGCTGAGTGAAGTCCTTAGGAACCCTGGCCCTGTTGCTCCCCAGTACCACAGCATGTTGCCCTCATCTGTATGGTAGAGGCTCTATCACCAGAATCACACCCACAGTTTTCTATTAAAAAACAAAAATTTTGACCAAGTTATTCCCACATATCATATTTTCTTACATTCCATTAGTCAGAGCAATATTCAAGAAAGGTTGGCTGGTCATGCGCCCTGCTAAAACTGAGTTCTGGTACTAAAAGGAAGAAGGGAGAATGAGTACGAGGGACAATTAACAGTCTTTGTTAGGTGATGACCAGTTCCACTGAGCAGAGAAGAAATGGGGCAGGCTTAAACTGTGACACAAAGATCTAAGGTTATAGCTAAGGAGGGGATAAGAAACGCTGGATGGGAGGGCAGGTGAGGTCAGGGGCTGGGATGCAGATGCTGGAATCAGAATTTAAACTCTCAAAATCAATGGGGTTGTTTGCAGAATCAGGTAACTAAATATTCCTATGAAGATGAGCTAATCTTTCACTGAGTTACATGGTAATTTTGCAGAACAAGCTAGATTCAATTAATGATTTCTTTTTAAGTGAGAAGACATAGCCAATACAAACCAATCTAAAAACAAGTCATTGAATATGATAAGAATTCAAGCTATGTAAGATAAATCAGCAGAGCTTGAAATGTAAGTAAGACTATCCTTTAGAAAGCCCCAAAAACTCAGATTTTAACTTGGGCCTGACACAGAGAGCTAGTATGTGGCCCTCTGCATGTATGTTAGCACAGGAGGAAAGTGCAGGTCGCAGTCTCCTTTAGCATGCCTGCCAGAACACCAGAGCACAAGCTTAAAGGCAGAACTGATGTTCAGTTGGTCAGTTCCAGAACAACTGGACTCCTTGTTTATAGCCTCGGTCCCTTCTGATTGGCTGATGCCCATGTCTGATTGGTCAGTGCTGCCCTACAGATCATTAAACATGATCAACAATACCCCTGCTTTCAGGGGCTATTCAAAATTTCCTTGAGAGATGTTCAGACAACAAAGGGCCAAGGGAGAAGGATTCCTAAGAAAAAAGTATGCAAAAACTCTGTACGGAGTACAGTGGAGAAAGAAAGAGACAACACTCAGGTTGATTTGTGAATTCTACCTTGAGATATGTTTGGGGGGTTCCCAGAAAGCATACATTTTGCCATTTTTGCTATTCAGAGTTTACTGGCCTTCCTGGAATTTTGGTGAAGAATTCCAGATTTCCACACATGCCAAATGCCATGTATCTACTCTACTTACAGATGACAAAATGTTGAGACGGATTACAAAGGAAGTTGTGAACTTCCTACTCTGGAGGAATTTAGAAGTAGGATTTCCTCTGATGTGAAATGTCAAAGGCAGGGGTCTGTAAGCAGGGTGATGGAGTAAGGGATCTATCGGTTTGTTTAGTCTTTTAAATAATTACTTTGGGAGAGGAAATGAGATCAGGAAGAAAGAAAAGCCCAATATAGCTGGATGAATCAGCGGGTGATTAAGTACCTTGGAACTCTGACATTCAGCCTTTTACATTTTCTTTTGAAAAGTTGCCTCTAGGTCATAAAACAGGTATCACTTAGAAGAGGAAATTCAGCAGTGTTTGTCCTTAAGAGTGGAAATAAAATATGAAGGTTAAAAGCAGAGTCACACTGCCTGGGTTGGGATCCCAGCTCTGCCTCTGAGAAGCTATGTGACTACGGGTGAATTACTTGACCTCTGGGACTCAGTTTCATCACCTATAAAATGAGATAATACAGTTTACTTCATAGGGTTGTTATTGGGACTAGCAACCTGAATAATGGCTGGTTTATAGTAAACAACATTAGCTACGACATTTCTATACTCCCTTAATCAAGAATGATTCGCTCCTGCCTATTCCTCTACCCATATTTTTTCCTGCTCTCCATGCATTTAGCATCTGACCTTGGTGAATCACTTCTTTCATTTTTGTATATTCCTTACAGGACTATTTGATGTTCAGAGATGTCTGCCTGGTTTCCTCCAACTAACATTCAGGTACACTTTCTTCTGATATCTCAGCCTTCCATTGTAAAACCTACTCCTCCTAAGGTACAGTCCCATTCCCCCTGTTGTAACCTAATATTCATGGCATCAACTTGACCTTGACCTTTACATGCTATTTATAGGGTCTTTTCACTACTTGAAGAAGCAAATTCCCTTAAATAGTATGGAAGGGACAATGTTACTCTGTCATGTAAATCTGCCCCAGGACGCTGAGATTTCCCTGCTCCTCACCCTCAGAATCTCACAGTATCTTTGGCTTTCCAATATTTCCAATCCAGTATTTAATTTCTGTGATTATCCATTCTAAACTGCTTTTTAAAAACACATTTGACTTTACAGAAGCACTGGACTAAAATCTTGACAACAGAAGATAGCAATCTGTTCCAAAGAAAATTACCCAGACTCTTAATTTGTGCACAAAGAGAAGAAAATCATTACAAACTTTTATGTATGGAAAACAGTACTTGGTAGAGAACAATTTTCCCTTTATTTAGTGCATTATTCAGGAAGTCCCAAGTTAGAAAGCCTATGCTAGCTAGCACAATTTTGAAAATATTGTATTTAATTAAGATGGGAATTTCTGAAATGATTACTATAGAATTTATCTTTCTAAGCTGCACATAAAATTTTTGACCTATGCAATATTTATGAGTTAATATTCCTTTTCCCCATCTTAACAATTGGTAGAATAGTCTCTGTTTCAGATTATTGCTCGTGGGCCACTGGTAGACTGTACACTAGCAAAAATAAAGATAACTAGTGGACACCTATTTCTCAACCTCTATTTACACACACATAAAGCCATTTGCACACACAATATAAACATAGACTTCAAAAGCACACCTGCAGGAGCTGCCATTGTTACTTGCTGTTTAATATTTAAACAAATTGTTTAGAATTTATGACATACACTTGGTGGCTTTTTAAATTAAAGAAACAAGCTAACACATAACTTATTAAATTAAAAGACAAATATGGCAAAATTTTATATTAGGCACACAAGAAAAAAGAGCTAACAATTCAACAGGCATTACATTATAAATTTACAGACCTTGATCCTACTTTGCACAGTAACATCTTCGAAAGATCTATGCTGCAACAAACTAAGCCCTCTGTGGCAAAGCTTCCTTTTTATAAAATTAGTAAACTGCTCTTTCAAAGATCACATAGATGTCCTTGAAAATTAATTGAATAGCTATGTATTCTCTCTGTTTTCTCTGCCTTTCTGATCTTTGCTCACCATTTCTTCTTTTCTTTCCACCATCCTAACCCCTAATTTCCCTCAAAGCTCTAGCCCAAGACCTCTACTTCCCCACCACCTCTCCCCTAATGTGGAGTTGCATTTTACGTAGAGTTTGGTTCTAAAGGCAGTGAGCAAGGTGAAAAAACATACCAAGTCAGACATCCTAGGAAAAAACCCTTAGTTCACTCTTAAAGTACAATACACATGGCCATTTTTATGCACGTTTGAGGCTGATATAGCATCCAACTCAGCCAGTTTTTTTTCCAGCATTGGAACAGATTGCTGTTTTCTCAGTTAAACACCTGATGAAGTAGTTGGCTTGCATTTAGGGGCCATGTTGCACAAAAAAAAAAAAAGTATCTTCAAACACTTGAATCACACTCAGCATGGTGAGATGCTCATACTCTGAGAGTGATTCAGGACTGAGACCAACTGAAGGAACATCAGATTCACATCTCCCTTCCTGCGTTCCTCTAGGGCATATGCTCTAGTGGAACGTGGGACAGAATCACCCACACTATTTACATTCTTCTCTTTCTGGCTGAATAAGTAGAGTTGAGTATGGATGAGAACTTTGTTCTATATGTGTTAAGGAAAAAGTCTATTCAAAACCACAACTTTTTCTATGGAGGGCAGCTTGGATTAAAGAAATTTCAGGGTCTCTGTTGCTCACGTGTGCTGTAACATGAATCGGTGGCCCCTTCAATTTAACCTATGCCTCATAGGTTATGGACATACAAAGATAGGGGAGATTGGAGTCTGGAGAGCGCTGACTTGCTATGTATCATGGTTTCTCAGCCTTGGCTTTATGGACATTTTGGGCGAGATAGGTCTTTGTTTTGAGGCTGTCCCGTGCAATGAGTGTATCCAGATATCACAAGATCACCCCTACAGAGCAGAATCATCCTTGATTGAGAAGTCTTGCTCTATTCAATAGAGTGGAAAGAGTTTGGTAATCATGGGGGAAAATTCTGAGTGGAAATGAAGAGTAAACATGGGTGGGGGGGAGGAGCTTTCTAAATAGTGCAAAGCTGGCCACTATATGAGGTGAAGTGGCCTCTAAAAAATCCTTAGCTGTGGGATAGCTTTTAAAACACAGACATGTCTAAAATCCCATTTGAAGCTTCTTTCTATTATTATGAACCCCCTCCCAAACCTTCGAACACCTGTGTTGTAAACACCAGGACCATGTGAGAGCAGTTAGCTTGTGACTGTCAAGGAAGGGAGAGTGCCCCAGGTAGGCTCACACGGTACGGAACAGGCACAGCCCACACGGAAAGTTACTTAGTTCAGAGGAAATGCCTGTTGGAACCCAAGTAAGTATTCTCAACATACATTGTGCACAAATCTTTGGGTTTCCACAGGAAGTCGATAGTGGGTTTGAATACTCTTACCTGGATGTTAAAGCTTAATGAGGCCTCTCAGTGGCACTGTTAGTGGCACTCCAAGGTTTTATGACTTATGGGTTCTACAGCCCACACAGAGGCACCAGCAACTCGGCAAGGGTTGGCGTGGGAGATAAAGGTACTTTTCTCCTCTTCCCATGTCTCTAGGGGATTAGGTCTGGAATCTGGGGCCTCTAGAAATGGGAGGTGACCACTTCTCCTGATGAGGACAGTCTTTACTATGTTATGTAAATCTGCCCCAGGACACTGCGAATTGCCCTGCTCCTCACCCTCAAAATCTTACAGTATCTTTGGCTTTCCCATCATAGTTGCTCCTTTATTACCCTGTCACAGTTCCATACATGTTTCTATAAAAATATTTTAGATATATCTCTTTGTCAACATTCCAAGTCTATCTACCTCACTACCTTTTAAGATCAGGCCCGCCCTGTCAGATATAAGCTATTTCCTCAACATATCCTGCTCTTTATTAGTTCCATGCTATTCTAGTCTCAGCTGTTCTTCTCTATTGAAAACCTTTTATTGCCATATCTTTAGGTCTTAATGTAATCTATTCTATTCCATTTAAAAATATTAGTTCAATAATGACTATTTCTTATAGTGGGATATCCTCTGAATTCATAGAAGTTTATCTATGCCTCTTTAATGGCATTTATCATTTTCTATCTGTTGTAATAGCTATTTGCAAACATGATAACTTTACTCGTAGACTAACAGCTTCTTGAAAACAGGAACTTAACAAAATAATTAGATCATAACAGCTGTTAATATTTGATTTTAAAGTTTACTATTTTTCCCAAAAAGAAGTTAAGGTGGCTTAGAAGGACACTTAGAAGTCATTGGCTAATGACTTAAGTCAGGAGAAAGTGAGAAAAAAATAAGAGAGCTATAATAGCAACTTAAGAGTAACAGGTTATCAATAAATGCCCGCTAAAAAATAAGTCAATCTTCTTTACGTAAGAATTGCCAGTGAGTCCAGTTGTAGACAGAGCTGTATTTGCTTCCACACTCACAACTTGCTCCCAGTGGGATGTCCATGCCTCATCCCCTCCTTTTTTCTGTTTTCTCCCTTCCCCAAATCTGGCTGTGCTTTATTTTGTGGTCCATTAGGAACTGTCACCTTCTTCTACAACCATGCTTTCCTGATCATAATGCTGACTGTAGGCATGGGTACTTGATTAAGCCAAACCAAATAGAATTTTTCTCTTGCATTCTGGGAGCTGGAGCAAGAGGTAAGAGTCTTTCTTCCATGGATGGTAAGCTAGGAATCTGCTGAATCACCACAGTCCCTGGGTAGAGAAAGCTGATTTTTAGGAAAAGAAACAGAAGCCGACCTACAGAAAGAAGCAGAAATTCTGATAAAATTTAAACCTCTGGTTCTTATTTCTGAGACACCCTTTCCTCAAAGCTTCCCTCACCCCTGCCTTCCAAAGCATAATTGTTAGAGCTTCTTTTGATTTTTACAGGATTCAATCTAAACCCTCGGTTCTGGCAATCCGGCATTTCCAGCACCCAGTTGGCCTTATCTTGCTTCTAAATTCTCAGTTAAGAGTCACCTTCTCCCTGATGTCAGGCTCATTCTTTCCTCTGTGTTTTTCTTATAGTTATTTCCTTACCTTGAATGACCTCTGGCCTCTCCTCTCTGCAATCCTAACTCTATAGTCTTTCTTCAGGGTCCAATTCAAGATCTATCTTCCCCATTAAAACCCTTCTCAATTGATCTTTTCCTTCTCTGAACTACTGTAGCCCTTAATTCCCCAGCTTTTACCATGCTGTCTGAAACACATTTATTTATCTGCCTTGGTTTGTCCTCTTCTGTGTTTGCTGTGCGAGAAAATTTTTTTTTGGTTTATTACTTACACATTTAACTGCCATTAAGAAAAAATATCTTCTCTATGGTTTGTTAATACCTTGATTTATTTGGGTATGATATCTTAGGGGGAGGATTGAGAGAGCACTGAATTGGTCTACATAAAAAAGAGCAGAATATGAAACTCTTAGAAGCAATTCAGAAGAGGAGAAACGAGGGGCAGAGAGGGAATCCTGGGAGGAAGGCAGAGCAGAGCGATGAAGCCGGAGAAAGTTGCATGTAGCCCAATACAATCATTTTCTATGATCCTCAATTGCTCAGGAAATTAAAATAAACTCATAAAATGCTTGAACAGCATGTATGTTTGATGGAAATTGGCAAAGGGATAGAGTTTTGGGTGTAGATTGTCACAGGGGAAAGCAGAGAAACACACATGGATGCAGGTGCTATAGACAGAGTGACCATGAAATATATAAACCTTGCAGGTTTGGGAAAAAGTGTGTTTTAAAATTCAACCAGATCTGGATTTGGGGGTTCAAGCCAGGGGGCAGCAGGTCCCAGCAAACATCTGTTGATTAGTTTAGTATTAGTCTTGCCTTCCCACACTGACTCTGCTTCATGCATGGGGACCGTGCTGCCTTCTAGCTCAGAGGCCCGCACGCTGGGTTGGCCTCCAAATAACAGTTTCCATTCTGTTTCTCTTCACTTTCCAATGCTTCCTCTGTATCAGTGTTAGGCTACTAACTCATAATTTTGCTTTAATTACATCAGTTTCCTGTCCTATGAAAAAAAAGGAGGAGGATTCAAAAGAGGAGAGGAAGATAGTCCGTAATTGGTGTCTGCAGCCACGTCAAACTCCTCTGCTGGTGGTCAGGCCCCTGCATTATCTGGCCTCATCTGATTTATCCAGTGTCACTTCCTCTTACCCAACATGATTCTCTTTTCCAGGAATGTCGAGTTCCTCTCTGTCTACTCACATTGCATGAAGAGTGTCATCTAAGTATTTTTTTTCTTTTTATAATGCTGTTGTCCTCACCTAAAACACTCGCCACTTTCCTCTCTACCTACCTACCAAATCCCACCTTTCCTCAAATTCCAGTACAAGACACACACAGTTCCTACTGGAAACCTATTACAACTCTCAATCAGTCTACAATTACCTTTTTCTCAGAACTTCAATTACTTTATAATTTGTACCATGCCGCATAGCACGGATTGTTGCTCTAGTATTTTATGATGATTATACTTTTCATAAGCACCTTGAGGACTTAAAGAGTGATTCATAGTTTTTCTGCAATGGGTGCTCAGTGCTTATTGTTTAAGAAGTTCCTCTCCTAAATAAGTTCACAAGGGGTGGGGGCTTTATTTGGTTTCCCTCTTTTCCCTCAATGCCGAAACATTGCCTGGAAAATGATGCCTAGAATACAGTGGGTACTTAACAAGAATTTGTTTAATGAATGAATGAACATTGGTCTGCCAAACTCTATGACTTCCAGTAGTGAGGACCAGTCTTCTTACTTTGTCTTTCCCACATAATGTTTAAGGCTTTTTCATAACTCTTAAATTGAATAGCCATATTTCCTTTGTTGGATTTCTCAGCCTTTCAGGTAATTTGAAATGCTGCTGCCTAGCTCCTTTAGCATGGCATCAGTCATTCTTAAAGCGCTACACTTACTGCAATTTACATTTGTGCCAAATTTAATCTATTTATACTGAAAGACAAAACAAGGGAGCAATGCATACACAAGCTACTCCTTCACTTTCTAGGGTGTGTCACGATATTGAAAAAGCAGGACTTGGGTACATATATGGTGAAAAAGAACCTCTCTAGAGACACACCATTTTCATAAATGGAAATATTCAATGCCATAAATATATGCAATTATTCCCAAATTAAAATCTGATGTAATTCCAGTCAAGATCCCAACAGGGAATTTTATTTGGCAGAAGTTAACAGGCTGATGGTAAATGTCACTTGAAATTAAAGGTCGAGAATAGCCAAGGGCATGTAAAAGACAAATTAAGGAAAGGGACTTATAATAGATACCAGGATCTTTTATAAGGTGATAGTAATTAAATGAGAATAATGTTAGTACAAGGACAGACAAATAGACTAAACAGGACAGAGAGTCCCTCCCCTCAACCCCCACAGAAGTATTATTACAAATTAGTGTGGGATATCAGGTTGGAAAAAAAAATGATGCTGAGAAGATTGATCTTATGAAAAGAAGTACATCCATTATATCATATGCAAAAAAATTATACATTCTGGGTGGATTAACAGCTCAAATGTAAAAAGCAAAAAGCCATAATACCTTCAGGAAAAAATACAGAATATATTCAAGATCTGGGGTAGGGAATTTTTTCTAAATAACACAGAAAATGTATAGGCTGTAAAGGAAAAAGATGAATAAATTTGACTGCATTAAAATTGAGGCTTAAAGATAAAAAAGACATCATAAAGAAAGTTAAAAAGCTAGCTCCAAACTTGGAGAAAATATTTCAAAACATGTATCTGACAAAGAATGGTATCAGGAATATATATATATATATTTAAGCTCAATTAGAAAAAATTCAAGATCTCAATAGAAATAAATGGACAAGGTAATGAATATGCATTTCACAGCAAAAGAAAAATACATGATCATTTATGTCCGACTCTACTAGTATTCAGGGAGATACATCTAATAAAACTGAGAATGTGCATACCCTATTTTATTGCAATTTTTCATATATATGTATATATACATGAGAAGCTCTTGCATTTGTGAACAACTAGATATTTATAGAGAATCTCAGCAAAATTACAATTATAAAATATTTGGGAAAAACCCCAAATGCTCATTAGTAGAGGAATAGATAAGTAAATTGTGGTATTTTCCAAATATGAGTTAAAATAAACTAATTAGATCTACATGAATCAACATAAATAAACCCCCCAGAAACATAATTTGAAGGGCAAAAAACAAATGGTACAATATGTAAAACACAATGTCATTCCCATACAGTTTAAAAACATACCAAACAGTATTTCATATTATTCAAAGACATATGTTGTGTAGTGCAGCAGACTGGGGTCTGCATAAAGCACACTCTGAGATAGAGTCTTGCCATATACACTTACTTAATAGTCTTTCTTGTTCCTAGATCAGGGTTTCACGAAATGTGCTGTGCAGAAAACTATTCATGTGAACTGTTCTCCAAAATAATGGTTTTGTGGTCAGCTAGGTAGGAGACCACATACTTGGTCACCCTCTCTGGGATTTATTCTTGCTCATTAGCATATTAAATTTCCAAAGCAGTCTTTCCATAAAGAAACCTGTTTTAACTAATTTTAATCTTCCATTTCACAAACTCATTTGACTATGGAACCCTAAAAATAACATCTATTAACATCTGACAGAGGAACACATTTTTGGAAACTGTGCCCTAAGCAATCTTCCTCTTTCCATTTCAAATTAAACACATCCAGCGAGTCTACTTGGAACTGAAGAAAATGGAACCAGAACTTATTTACAACGGGTTCAAGTACTAACAACTTTCTCTAAGTATAACATTTCAATAGAACTTGTAAAAAAAAGAAAAAAAACCAAAACACTCAATTGGCTTTAAAATTAATCAACACACAATGGAATACACAAACTAGAAAACACGAATATGTATGTATTGGATATGTGATCCTTAATCACTTAAGTCTGGCAATATGTTTGCAAAGATAATATGGAGACACAAAGAAAGAAAAACAATAAAAGTTTATCATCATTGTCAAATGGGCGGGTACAGACAGAACCTGGAGGATGTCTAAGATCACATATTGAATGAACACCAGAGATGATGTGTACATTCCATGTATTACATCAGAGAACCAAGGATTCACTGAGTCATGGAACACTGACTCTTTAAAATTATTCTGAATTTCTTACTTGAAGTGCAATGTGTAAGAAATCTTGGGCACAAACAAGTAGGGTGATTAGCATTTCTGTATATTTCCATCATGGCCATCAGAACACAAAAGAATATTTGCCAGTTTCTCAGTCTGGTAAAGTACAAAAAAAGGCCTGCCTGCCTATCTTATCAATGTAGCAAATTATAGCACCACTTGTCGCCTGAGAAGATGGCCCACTCAGAATAAGGAGGCAGGGCAGCCGGCTGCCTGTGCCTTTCAAATGTTTTTTTCCTTTCAGAATTAAGGAATTATTTCTTCTGAAGGAACATTCCACATTTCAATAAATTAGAGTGGTCAACAACCCGGAATGGATGGAGAAAAAGGTTACATCATTTTTAAGCTCCTCCTCTTCCTTTTAATGTATTCTGAATGAAGAGGAAATATTTTAGCTGAACAGGAAGAAAAGACAAAAACTTTCAAAGAAACACAGAACTATCATGGTCTTGCTTTTGCCTGCACACATGAGTTTGAAACAGGAATAAAATTCACAGAGTAATGTATTAGAGACTGAGAATCCAGATATTTTGGGAGTGGATGACTCAGCAAAAACAAATTACTTTTAGACCCAATCTATTATTTATTATTTCAATTTATAAAAAATGCTCCCAATGCATCTTTGGGATGAAGAGTTCAAAGTCACTGTGATTGTTTAGTTGGTTTATCTCTGGCATATAGAAATCTGCATCTTTTATGTTGACTTGAATTTGTGTTCTATATGAGATTGTCATGCCATAAAAACAAATGTTAATTTTCAAGAATAAATTTCAGTCATAAAAAATACATTACTTTTAAGTTATAGATAAAGTTATATCCTGTCAATAAGAGGTTTTAATTAAATTATGAGGAATGGCTGCTGAGATTTCGAATGGGGCATTCTTTTTATCACCATAGTTAATCATTCCTATTGCCTTGAAGCCAGAATGAAAAGTCCTCCACAGAATTAGAAGTGTGAACCCCATTATTTGTTAAGTGAAACAATCAGTCTCTTTCTTGGATTGTCTGTGAATACATTATTTATAACACCTTCCCTTCTTCCTCCAGTGCTCCCTCCAGCCCCCAATTTCCAAAAGTTTTTGGTCTGCTTAGGAGATCAGCTTTCCAATTTGAAAAAAGAGAAACCAATTATGCTGAGCTCAAAAGCTTCCCATATCACTTTAGTTTGAAATTAGTAACAGTTCTTAGAAAGCTCTAATTTTCTGAGACTCTTCTTTCTAAAAAAAATTACAGTGATGTAAAATAATGTCTCTTACATTAAATTAATTTTCCGTGCTATTTTCCTTGGAAAAATATTACTTCAAAATCAATTTCTTACTTTTTACTTAAATCTATTGTTATGTAAGCAGCTAAGGAAAATTAGACTTTAAAAAGCTGACTTGTAGATACCTCCATACATAAATATTTGAATCTTGAGTTTGGGTTTTGTTTCCTACTTGATTTTCTAGTGTTTCTTTTTTGTGTACTATTACGTATCTGATGGGTATGGGCAACTGTTTTCAAAAAAATAGTGCAGCTATTTTCAAATACAAAAGAAGTAATCAAAGTTTTGCTATGTAATACATATAGTTTATTACTCTCCTTATTAAAGGTGAAAGAGTTTAGTACATTCATGGACTCATAAATAAGCAGCCAGTTTGGCAAACTTCTTATATTAAATTAGACAGCATTTAATTATTAAGACAACTAGGCAATGAGTGAGATGCTAATTAAAGCTCCAGTGAACAGCTACTCTCCATTCCCGATTTATGATTCAGTGTCCATCAAAAAAGTCAAATAAGGGTCACCATATCCTTTCACATCTGAATATCCAAGAAAAACATCTGGCTGTTAAAAATCCAGCATCATTAGATCTAAATCTGAATATAAAAAATAAGCATAAAAAACAAGCAACCAAATAAACTTAAAGCTCCGTAGACTGAGATGTATGTGTACATGAGATCTCAAAAATGACAGGGGTATAATACAAACTTAGGAAAGCACACTTCACATTTTTGTGCAAAAAGTGGAAGCATTGCAATATTTTCAAATAACAGGTAAATAGACATGTGCCTTGTTACATCATAGTTCAACATCTCTGTAAGGCATAAATAGGATGAATAAAGGTATATGGGGCAAAACTAGATTATTAAAAATTGAGTCCAAGTTTTACCTCACTCATCATATGAATGTGAATGAAAATAACTCAATAGCTTAATCTGAACAAACTTGTCAAGGATGGAGCACTTAATGAAGTACTGGTTTCAAACAGCATTTAGGCTATAAACAATAGACTGAAGAATCAGAGGTCCCATTACCTGGTACAGTGAAGTGTTTTTGAAGCTACTTTAATTCTTGCAACCTCTAGGTGATAAGATGATTGGACCACCTTCCAGGAAGAGGCTGGGTGAGTTCCTATGAGGTGATCTACATAGAAATTTCTAGGGACAAATTCACATCATATCAAACACTGCTATAGCTTTCTCTGCACTGGAAAGCACAAAACCACCCCACATGCTCTCATGAAATGCCCAACTGCTTGAAGTCTAGAACTAGAAATTTCAAGGACCATGTATACTTTCTCTAAGATTTCAACTCTGTGTTGTGTTTATAAAATAGATTTAACAGGAGTGAGGAGTTAACTTAGTCTGCTTCACTGGTTAATTAAGGTAACCCTAGGGTAGTAGGATGGTGTATATTTCAAATTATTAGCTAGTTGAATGTATTCTTAGTGAAGCCATGTACTATACTGGGCACATAGAGTGGCCTACCTGTATCGCTGTCTGTATTCCCTGGTACCCATGCTCTTGGCAGTATGATTGTGTAGATGTGTTCATCAAGTGGTAGAGTCCATCTCCCCTCTCTCTTCGGACCCCTTCTTCCATCAGGTAAACAAGTCCTGTCTATGTAACTGGGGGATAAGAGGCCACAAGTTCCAGAACTAAGTCAGCCCAGTTATCTTAAGCAAGGGCCCACACACCTGAGACAGCCCAGCCAAGATCAGGACCCGACCTACAGTTTTAGATCTGACTGACGCCAGTGAACTCCTGATCACAGACACATGGAGGGGTCCAGTGGAGATCCGAACCCCTGCCTAAATTGCTGGGAGCCAAATAAACAGCTAGCTGACAGCAATATACTGTAAACTGGTAATACCCCACTGTCCTCAAATAGTAATGGGGCACCTGAGAATTGAATCAAGAAATTTGGGACCAAATGACATAAACACATTAAGCCACACCTCTTTGGGGATTATCATCTTTAAAGTATCTGTTTACATATTGTAGTTTGCAAGGCTGTATGCAAACTACATTGATCATCATTGCCTTTCAGTAATGTTTAAAAAATTTATCATATACAACACATGTACATTCCTTACCTGGTGTAAAACTATAAAATATGTGTATTCATGCTTGATTAATTGGCATGCTCTATATATTAAATAATTTAAAGTTGAAAACTAAAAAGAGGTGAAACTAGCAAGCCCCATGTACCCACTAATCATACCCAAAAACCAAATGATAAAGCTGGTTTATGCACAGGTAGCCATGTATATGTACATGATATTATAAAAGTTCAATTCTCCCTTATATCAGGGCATTTCACATCAGCTAAGGACCAATCTATCAGAGCAGAGCCATAAAGTCCCTCTTCCCTATCCCAACCCTTTCACATAATTATTTTATTTAGGCCATTATAAATCAATGCCCAATTTCATCATGAGCCACAGAGCAGACAAATGATAGACTCTTAAAGTAAGAGGAACCTCAGACTTTACTGAACATGGTGGTAAAAACAGCAATAGTATATGCAGAACCCTGTTCTCTTCCCACCCGTGCTGGTACCTTCTTTAGTCAGTAGTTTTTGATTAGTAAAATGAGGGTTTGGGTATATATGACTTCTTTGTGTGGGAGAGCAACTAAAAAATTAATTCCTCTCTGCATTTGAAGGTCAGTAAAGAAGAGCTGAATTGCTAAGAACAACAGAGAGGGTTTTTGAGAGGCCATCTGGGGAAAGAGCGAGAGGGCAAATGCCACTATAGGCAAAAGAATCTAATGGAGGAATTTAAAAGAAAGTATGACTTCTCTTTGTACAGTAGGTGTATTCCCCCATAAACCTTGCCAATACCCTTGGAGTTAGAGGTTGGGGCAGGTTGGGGAGAGTAGGAGACCTAGGGGCTCTAACATGGGATAGAAGTGGGAAAAGAATATACCCACAAAGCCCAGATTTATGTAGACTACACTAGATTCCTTGCTTGTCTAAAAATTTCTGGCAGTGACGGATGCCTGTGCTTCACAGCATTTATACTAAATAACAATTGTCTTTATTCTAAATTCCCTAATTTAGGATTTTTGATGAGCTGCTTGGGACCTGGCTGATGTATATCCCTGCTATGTGTAAAGAAAGTATTTGTCAAGGGAATAAATGGCACAAACAAGATCATAAAAATGAACTCAAAATGGTTGAAAGAGCAATTTTCAAACACCCTAATTACTTTAGGAACATAATTTAATCACTTGTCCCCCATAAAATACATTAAAGTCATGACCAATGATCTTAAAGGGTGTTTTCTTTAATTCATGTTTTCTCTAATTTTTCAGAAAGATCATCAGAAGACATTGCCTTTTTTAATGTGTGAATTATAACAAGGTTTAGGGAAATTGGCTAATAATATGGTAGGCTGATGAGCTGAATTAGTAAATTAATCCAAGCTGTTACTGTACATATGTAAGTTGTTTAAGATGGGGATTTTTAATTTTTTATTGATTCCTCAAGGATGCCTGTTAAAGTGGCAAGATGGCTGCTTGACTGTTCATGTAAATTAAAAAAAAAAAAAGCAGGTAACTTCTATACTAGCAGGAAAGGACTGGTGTAATACAGACACCACAGCCACTGAATATCAAAGTTCCAGTTGAAACTCAAGGCGAGTTTCTTTTATTTGCTGTCTTCCCACCCATCTTGCAACTTTCCATGTCCCCAGTGTCACTGAGCAGGAATGGCAGATACCCTTTCGTCAGCTACGCTTGTCCATATTCCCATCTCCTCCAGCTCTTTGTCCCTTGTCTTTTGCCTCTGTCCTGTACTAGTTCCCTGTGCATCTTTCCAATGTTTTATAATCTCATTTCCCCTATAAAGCACCTAACTGACGCTTAATGAAATGAAGAGGACTGGAAGGAGAATGGGGTTTGATCTTTCTGAGTTGGGTTCAAATCCTGGTACTACGTTTAATAATTGTGCAGCCTCAGGAAAATGACTTAACCACAGTCCCTGTTTCCTCATTTGTAATCTGAAGATAATAAAATCCACTTGCATGGCTGCTGTGGGAATTCAGGATGATACAGATAAAGGTCCCAGAACCTAGCACGTAAGTAGTAGTTAAAATAATTTTCTCTTCCTGTTTCATTTTGCTGAAACTCAGACTCGCTTCTAGTGACACTGCTTCCCCCACAACACTCTAGGTGTTGCCTCTATATTTTGGCTGCTTGAAGAGGACTCGGCATTACCCTGGCTCCTTGCAATTTCTTCTTAGCAATTTTACATAGTTTTCATTTTACAGTTTCTCTTTCTTTAAGGAAATGCTGCCTACTTGTATCTCTTACTCCCCAACAAAAACATTTATACAATTATTCTTTGATTTGATCTGCACAAGAATGCTTGGTGATATGGGGAGTCCATATGGGTGAAATATACAGGCTCTTGTTACCATTACTTCTGGGTCATTTCTTAATTATCAAGGACTTTGGAACCTGGCTCACAGTTTCTCTCTGCACTCCGGCATCTGCTATCATCTCCAGTGACTTCATGATAGATAACTGATGAGCCATCTCGCAGCCCGCCCTCCCACTGACATTTACCTCCATTCCACTTTACTAATCGCATTTACAGAAGTGCATTTTGGACCTTTTAATCACTTGGAATGGCTCCTCTGAAAATTCAAATTTTGAAATGACTCTCTCTGGCCATAACCTTGTATTTTTTTCTTCTCAAACTCTTTCATTCCCATAAAACCCGCTCGTCTGTCTCATCACACACCCCTGCCTCTCAAATCCTTCCCAGACTTTCAGTTAATATCCTCCCACTTAGTCTCCTCCATAATCAGCCTGAATTTCAAGTATGTGCTCCTTCTTTCCTCCCTTCATTCATTGCACATTTAACTGAGTGCCTTTTATATGTCGGGCACTGTGGTAGGAATTGCGATGGGCTGTTACCTTAGCCCTAAAGCAGCCCAGGGTAGACGGCTTAGTCCTTTTTATCACAGATTCATCAACACTTCTGGATTCCTTGTTTCCTCATCTTTCTTTTGTTTCTGCTGGGCAAAATATTTTATTTACTTATTTTCCCTCTTCTTACCTTCTGGCTCTAGTTACTACTAGATAACATCCTGTCTCCTGATGACTCCTTGCCTGAGCAGGGTCCTCAGTGCAAATCTAATTGCTCACACACCCTAGACAACCCTGTCTTTTCTCTGCAGCTGTCATTCCAACACTACTCTTTTCTCAAGCTCTTACCTCCTCTTTCACCGGATGGCCCAGCCGGGCTTCATGAAGGAAATTCAGGTTGTCAATTGTAAACTACCTCAAAATCCCTCATCACTCATATATATTTTATCCACATTTTTCTTCTTCTTTTCTTCTTTTTTAAAGGGCAAGATAAAATGAGCTAAGACTTCACTTGCACAACTAACTTCTCTATAGGTACTTTGGCCCTGTCTTCTCTGACAGGCACCTTGATTCCTTAAATTCTGCGCTCTTTCAATCTTCTATTTCTCCTCCAATAGATTCTTACCTTCAGCCTACAAATATCCTAAATAAGCTTTCTCTTAACTGTCTACTCTTCAAGTTTCCATCACAAAATTCCCTTAGCATCAGCAATCTTGAGGGAGACATGGTTACTCATTGTCTTAAATTATTAACCTGAGCAGAACTTGATAAGAAAGAGCTCTGGCAAAAATTCTGTACCTTTTTTTTTGCCTCTTTTCCCATTGATTCTCTATCTCCCCAGTTCTGCAGTTACTTGATGTTTGACCTCTTGCTCCAGCTCTGATTTCGAGCCAGCATTTATCATGTGAATGTGATGACAGATTTGCATCCTCTGGCGAATCTGAGAACATGCCCATAGTGTCTGACATACTTCTGGGCTCTGCAATCCTGTTCAATGGCTAGTTAACCTCGCTGGTTTCCCTGCTGGGTCTGTCCTGGTTTGAATTCTTCTGTGTGGGTGGGAGTCTTAGTGTTTTTCCTCCCCTGGTTTTCATGATACTCTTCCCTCCCGATATTTTTTATACTCCTCTAGCCACTCTTTCAACTATCCTGTAAGATCTCATCTCCCTTTGCTTCTCATTTTGTACTCTTTTCTTGGCAGATTTCATCCACTCCCATGGCTTAACCATCTTCTCTATGTTGCCAACTCCCAATTTTATAATTCCAGTTTTGAATTTTTTTTTAGTTCCTCATATGAAATGCAAACTGCACCTTGGATGGCTGCTCTAATTTGGACTTCAAATTCAAAATGTTTAAAAGCAAATTCATCATTCTCTTTTTTATAACCTGTATCTTCCTTTGTGTTCCCCACCTCAGTTAAGCCAACTTCTTAACACCTAACGACTACCAGAACATTATGCTTTGAAATGTCTCCTTTGCACATGTCATGTATCTGTTTTCGTAATAGCTTTTTCTGCTGCAGCCTACATCAGCCCTTGCAGTGTTTCCTACCTGGACTTTTCCTGTAGTCTGGTAACTGCTCTTTCTCCCATATTTGCTTCTCCTTTGATTTTCCACAGTGCAACAGGATTTATCTTCTAGTGGAAGGTTTTGTTTATGATGCCCTGTAGCTTTAAAACTTTCCTGGATTTCTACTGCCTCTATGGTGAAGTCTACATTCTGGCTGGGCACACAAGGGTCTTCACAATCTGACCTGACCTCAATTTTAGTCTCAATGTTTAAAGGTTTGCCTGTATTCCACTCTGTGCTCCAGTTTTGTCAGACAACTTGTGCCTGCACCGTAGCCCCACATTTGCACATCTGAAGCTCTGTGTATGCTTCCACTTCTATCCAAGGTGACTTTGGGTAGAAGTCCAGCTTTTTGTTCTTCCAACTGAAACCTTAAGTCAATGTCCATCTCTGATATAATGTCTTCTGGAAAGCTTTCCTAAGACTTTCTGTTGTGTTCTTATAGCACTTATTTTTCTTCTTCAAATGGTAACTCAGGGACCCAGACTCCTATTTTGTGGCTCCTGGGGCTCAGGGTGAGTTCCTCTAGATGCTCTGCATCAGGTTGGAAGATGAAAGAGGTAAATGGAGGATCCCATGTGGGATGGTTTGTAGCATGCATCACTGCTGTCTGCAACCCAGTGGCCAGAACTCCGTCACATGGCTGCAGCCCGCTGCAGTGGAGGATAAAGGCAGTAGACTTGCTGTGCCCAGAAAGAAAAGGGAAATGGTTTGGTGAACAACTAGTGAGTGTCTTCCACACTGGCACATTGGGAAATGGTTGGTATGTATGTTTGTAAAGTGAAAGAACTTGTTTATTTTAGCAATGGGCATTAGCCGAATAATTCTGTATCAGTGCCCCTGCCTTTCAGATTCCTTACTGGCTTCCAATTGTAATACAATAAAAGGAGACATTATATCATTTGCTCCTACTATATGACCAATTGGACAGTTGGTCAGAAAACTGATGTTATTGCTTACCCACATACTTTCATTAATACTATTTATAATATATAACCCTTATTGACATTATAAATTTCAAAAATAGACCCCTATCCAAAGAACACTAAAAGTATCATGAAAGTCACTTAATCTATATTCCCTATAATGATTTATAAATCATTCCAAATTACCTCGCAATGCTGCCATGCCTCAAGGTCATGAATTTCAGAGTCCATCCCTTTAGAAGTTTGTTTGGTAATGGAAGACCCTGTGCAAAATGTGACCCAAATGTGTGTCATAGGAGTGCTGGGGATTCAACTTTGACTGTACCACTTCCTGGCTGGGTATGACTGATAAAACAAGTTGGCCTAAATTTCTTCACCTTTGAAATGACAGGCTTTTAATGAATGACCTTTCAGGCCTCTTGCAAAGTCTACAATCTTTTCTAGGATCTGATTGAAAGTGGTATTTGAGAGGGGGTGGTTTGGTTAATAGGCTAATGGAATGGCAGTCAATGGAGAGTTTATTATTTCTAAGTGAGTTAAGTTAAGCAAAATTGTGTCTAGTATTAGAAATATATTAATCATCCTTAAAAGTCAGGGAAATGTGCTATCTGAAATATGAAAGGTCTTCATTACTGCTGTGCTTATCATCAGACTGAAGCGCTATGATTTTGGGGCCCATTTGCAAAGGCTGGTCCCCTCCTCAGTGCTCATGTGCTGGCACATGCCTGTCATTCTGCTAAATGGTCCACTGCCGAGAGTAGCCAGTGGTTTTTGTTATCTTAATAACATCATCTCTGAAGATGCTATTATTGTAGTAGAAATAACTGTCTGTTTATTGACAAAGAATGCTTGGAATGGTTCACAAAAAGCTTAGTAAGGGGCCACATTAGTAAGATTAGCATCTGAGAAATACGCATCAGTTCTGCTCTATCTATACCAGAGCTTAGATGTTTTCCTACCATCCTATCCAGTACCAGTATTTTAACCTGCTTTAACTTTGTTTGCTCCAGATAACACTCATGAAATAGTAAAAGAAGGTTCCAGAAATTATGTAGATCAAGTTAACACAATAAGCTAACTATTAGTCCTGAAAATATAGCAGGACTTGGAGTTGACACCTGTCACCCAGAACCTCATCTGCCACTCATTAGATGTGCCAATTTGGCCAAATCTAAATTTGCTGTTCCTGATTCATTATTTATGGAATTAAAATAATGCATTCACTTTTTAATTTATTGAGCATCAACTCCATGCTAGGCACTGTTTCGGGATTGGGTAAATAGTAGCAAGCAAATTCCCACTCACATAGTCTTATATTCAAGTAGAGAAAGACAAACAAAACCCATATTTGGTCAGATGGCAAGAATTGCTTAGTCAAGGAAGGGTTCTGAATAGGTGACATGCGTGTGTAATTGCAGAGAAGTGAGGGCAAAATCATGTGTCTATCAGGGAAAAGTGTGTTTCACGAAGAAGGGAAGGCACAAAAAGGAGCCTGAGAAAAGCGATTTCTTTCTCACCTTCATTACAGGGTCACTATGAGGAGCAAATGAAATAATATATGTGGTCTCTATGTTGTTAAGTATTATATTCATTTTCACTGCTGTTAGTATTTTTACAGCTTTTGTTGCAAAATGAACTATTTTATGTTTCATTTTGAAAGAGAAATTCTCTGACAGAAAACTGAAAGGACATGTAGCAACTGCCATAAACCTGAGGTTCATTGGTGAAAATACACGTTATCTCTACCTTCAAAGAATGTATAAACTAGCAGACGAAGCCTGTAGAAAAAGAGCAGAGTATCAGAGAAAAAAAATGCATGGCTAGTGTCAGAGTGACGTGGCAATCTAGTGAATCATCTCTGAGGTTCGAGAATTCAATGATTCTTATGACATAAGAGAGAGATTTCTCTATTTAGGAATGCTTCTCTCTACATCAGCTTTACCTCTCCCTTTCTCCTTCTTTTCTCTTTCTTGTTTCTCCTTCCTTTTATGCACAAATTTTGAAGTGGTTTATAAGAAGAGTACAAACAACAAACAGTGATCAAGAAAGAGGAACTATTCACAGTGACATAGTGAGGAACACATTTCTTGATGCTAATTCAGACACTATTAGATCTTGTCATGGCAAGTTAAGCAGCAGACAAATTTGATAATTTTCTCAGATAAAGAGCAGTGCAGAGAAGGTGGCTCTGTGCTTCCGGTCCCCTAGAAGGGGAACAGTTGGCTTGAGTTTGGAAATACTCTTGACAACAATTTGTTTTTGTTTCTATAATACATGAAACAAATATTCAAAGTCCTCTGGGAAGTGAGGCAGAGTATATCCAAACATATAAACAACTAACTTTCAAAACAGAAAAACAGAATTGAAAGAATGTTTATAATAGTGCACAGCAAAAGAGAAATTCCACAGAGGGATTGTTTAGCATTGGTTGAAATATCCTTTTCCGGGATAAGCCACGCAATATTTAGTTGTGCATGTTTATAGATATAACCATTGCATATTTTAAATATCATTGCACATTATAAATATATTCCCCAGCCTTGACACTAACCCAGCCGTGATCTGGAACCTCTTTTATAATGATGCATGGACAATACAATACATTCTATATTTTTTCATTTATCTAGTCATTTTCAGTTCAAAAAATTTGCTACTCTTTCCAATCATCTGCTATATAACTTTGGGCTCATAGTTGTAGTGCCTGGAAAAAGAAACAGGTTCTAGAAGTACAGAACACTGAGGTTTTAAGTTGTTTCAGTCGGCAAAGAGAAAAGGATTTCTGCCTGAGTTCTCCCAGGCCTCTTTTCTCAAGTTTACATCAAGTGCTCCCCCTCCCCACCACCTCTGCCATGCCAAATCCTTCCCAGAAGACCCATGATTGTTAAACTTGAACGTGCTTGAGGCACACCTGGAGTGCTCGCTACAAATCTACAGAGCCTGATTCAGCATGTCTGGGGTGCTGCCCAAAATCTGTATTTTCAATAAGGACCCAGGTGTTCCTGTGCAGATGGTCTGTGGACCACACTGTGAGAAACACAGTTTAGAAAATACTACTCAAAAGTAAAGAAGTCTTTAAAGGAGCTGAATGCTTGAATGTTGTAATTGGAGACAAATGGTTGACAAGTAGGTCTGCTTGAGCAAGAGGCTGGGAGTGCTGTGAAATTGGAGGGGCCAGGGAGCAAGGATTTTAACAGATACTTTGGATAAAGTACATTTTTAACAGATACATTTTAATTAGGAATTGATCCAGTTCAAAGGAGGGACAGTGAGTAACAGAAAAAAAGGACATCGGTTGATCAGAGTTAGAATAGCCTTAAATGCCAGAGGAGGATTTTCCCAGGCAAACTTGAGGCCCTGAGGAAGTTGTTCCAGTTACTATGGTTAAACAACAACCACCCCTGAACTTAGTTGTTTAAAACAACATTCATTTTATTGTGTTCATGGATTTGGAATTTGACAGAGCACCTGGGAGTTAACTTGTCTCTGCTCCAGGATACCTGGGAATTTAACTGGCAAGACTCAAAGGTTGGAGGAACTCGGTGAATGTGTCTGGAATCATTGGCTGGCTCCCTCACTCGTGTATCTGGCACCTGTATTACTGATTTGAAGAGCAGGACTGCCAACTGCAGTTCCCACACATGGCCTTTCCATGTAGCCTGGCTTCCTCAGAATATGGTGACCTCGGGGTATTTGGATTTCTTACCTGGTGGCTCAGAGCTCCAAGTGTGTGTTCCAGTAAACAAGGTGGAAACGGTAGCATCGTAAGACCATGGCCCCGCCTCTGAAGTCAGTCTTACTCTGCTGTACTCTATTGGTTGAAGAAGTCACAGGGCCTCCAGATTCAAGAAGGGGAGAATTTAACTCCATTTCCAGATGAGGTAGGAGCAAAGTCATATGGTAAAAGAGCACATGGTATGAGGAATACTGATGTGCCATCTTTAGAAAATAAAATCTGTCAGGATCTAGGGAACAAAGTGGGTAAATCAGTAATAGCAAGTTCATTCCAGGCAGTACCATACAGTGGTAAAAATGAGTATACCACAGCTACATATACTAACACGGAGGAACCTTAGAGATGCTGTGTCAATGAAAGTGTGAGCAAAACTTGTGGAACACAGTACGCTACCATTTTTATAAAGTACAAAATAGTTGAAAATAAGCAACACATTTTTATTGTTTGGGTTACATATGAAGTATGACTTCAAAGAAAAAGCAAACCAATGACAGAAGGAAAGTCGTGACCTCTGAGGGTTATGGGTGGCAAGCTGCAGGAGTGGAGCAGAATATACAGGGAATTTCTAGGTTTCAATAATGCTCTACTTTTAAAATGGTGGATGGGTTCATGGGTGTTTATCCCACCCTCTATTCTTTTACTGCTATTTTTCCCATGCTGACTGAGTGATTAAGTTATTTATTCATTCAACAAATAGATGCCTGACATGTGTTAGGCAGTCAGAACGGAATGATAAATAAGACAGTCATTTATGGTTCCCACCTTTTCAGGAGGGGTTTTTGGTGAAGACATACATAATGGAAGAAACAAATAAACAGGGGATGACAACAGTGAGGTAAGTCCTTTCACAGGAGGACAGCAGTGTGAGGGCATAGGACCCAGCCTTGGAAATCAGGAAGGTCTCTGTAAGGAAAAAAATGCTTAATAGAGACTGAAGATGACTAAACAGAGGGAAGAGCACATGTAAGGAAGGGTATGGAGGTGAGGGGGACCTGACATGCTTGAGATACTGAGAGAACACTGAAGATGAAGCAGGAAGCAGCCAGAGATGTGCTTGGATACTATGGTCCACATGCCCTCTGCCTTCCCTGTCCCACTGTCACTCCCACAAGCCATTCTTTCTCACCTGCAGCAAACTATCAACTCAGCCTTCTGTCTTTGACTTTATCACCACCACCTCAAACCGTGAAAGGTCATACCTGGTCCCCGACTTGACAGAAGGGATTAGTGGTGAAGAAATACATAGTGGAGGGAAGGCCTTGTAAACTGCCCTCATGCAGACTCTTGGTTTCAAGGGCCTGGAGCCTACTTTAACCAATTCAAATGAGAAGAAGATTATTGTCATAAACAATGCTTTACCATCTATAGGGCTCGAGGATATAGGCGGTGGGACTAGTTTACAGGGACATCCGAAACCAGGGGCTTGAATGTCACCAACACTCTGTCTCCTTGGTGCATCTTTGTGCATTTACTCTCTGCTGACACCTCTGATTCTAAGGGTCACATGACAGAAAGCATGACCACTGACTCCCTCAGGCCCAAGTCCTAAAATCTGGGGAAGAGACTTAGCTGTGGCTAAAGTAATAATGTAGCTCTCAGGGAGGTCATATAGAAAGATGGGAGCAATTACTTGAGAAAGGATCCTCCAGTGTCCACATCTATGTGAAGGACTGGTACTTTTTCCTAAAAGTAATAGAGTTTTAATAGGATAGCAATATAATCTGATTTGCATATAAGAGAGATGAATTTGTCTAGAGTTTGGAGAATGGTTTGGAGTGGCAGCAATAAGGTCAGAGCGAGAAAGACGTGTTGGTAAGCTTGCTGCAGGTGGGAAAGCACGTGGTGTGGGACGTTGGGACATTGAGGATGTACTGAATTTCTGTTTGTTTTCCACTAGACTTGAGCTATTCAAACTGTGTCATTAGAGCATGTTTCTGAAAAGTCTAGCACAGTCTAACTAACACCCAAAGAGTGGTGGAAATGTTTCTGTGGCCAATAAAATAGCCTTTTCTAGGAGAATAATAAGTCCTTTTCCTCTTCACTATTTGTAAAGAAACAATAGTCACTGAGATGTTTTGAGGGCCTCCTTAGTGTTTGCATCTGTCCTTTTCATTAAACTCTCATTGCTACAATTAGGAGGTAGATCCAGGCCCAGGGGACTCCCTTTTAGAAAAAAACCTGAAACATAATAAATACAAAAATAGACATGGAAGTTGATTTGTATTTAGACTGGGAAAAAGAATCATAGCTGACAAATCCTACAAACATTTCAAAATTCATAAAAATAATAAAACATTTCTATTCACCATTTGACATACCTCACCACAATTTTTTCCTGATACATATATTTGTGAGCTATGTATTTGTTATTTGCCTCCTTATAAGCTAAGGATTATGTAATACTTCCCATAGAGAGAATAGAAAGTCAATTCAGCCTTCAACTTCGTGGATTGAATTTTTTTAAATTATTAATAGTTTAGAAAAGTTTCCTTCAGCATAACAGATCATTATTGGTAATGTCCTATAAATTGTTCTCAAATTTACAAAAAAACTAACAGATTTTTTTCATAAATGAGTTGCTTTTGACTTTCTGTGAGGTGTGGCTGAAAGTACATATTTGTTTTATAAACCGAGGAGTTCTGGAATATTCTATTTTGTACAATTCCATTAAAAAAAAACAAAATATGGTGTGTTTATAATTACAACACAGGTTAAATAGTTTCAGTGCATATGTTACATTGTTGAATATACACCTGAGAGGAGAGAACATCTATTTTGATTAGTTATCAATGAAAACCAAATCATTCACTTTAAATTTTAGATATCCAAGGGTTGGAAGTCTTGGTTTCTGGCTCCATACATTTCAAAATGTGTTTCCCCTCTACCACTCATACCTTTGGGGCCTATGGGGGGGTTATGTTGCAATATAGCCTTTGGCCCTGCACCTTCATGTCAAGACTCTAGGTAAGATGCCATTGGGACATAGGAGAGTTTCTGAAACTCTGCACAGGGAAAGATAGTAATCCTCTATCTATACAGGGAGCACATTAAAATTACATATACATTGTTCACCAAACCCAAACTACATCTCTCTTCAACTCAAGTTCTCCCTAGTCTGATTCCCTAAATGCCCACAGCCTCTTCAGAGTTCAACAGAGGAAGGTAGGAGTAGGTTATGGACTGAATGCCTGTGTCCCTCCAAAATACATATGTTGGAGTCCTAGATGTTTGGAGGTGGGTGTTTGGGGAGGTAATTGGGATTAGATTAGGTCACGAAGACGGTGACTTCATGATGAGTTAGTGTGCTCACAGAAGAAAAGAGCTTCCTCTCTCTCTCAACGTATGAGGAAGGAGGAAAAGCCATAGGAATACACAGCATCTCACAGGACCTTCTGCAAGCCAGGAAGAGGCCTTTCACCAGAATTTGACCACACTGGCATTCTGATCTCAAAATTCCAATCCCCAGAACTGTGAGAAAATAAGTGTTTATTTAAGCCACCTAGTCTATGGCAGTCTGTTGTGGCAGCCCAAGCTAACTAAGGTGGAAAGAGATGGTGGTCTTAACCAATTAATATCTTATTTTTGCAATGTTGATAAAACCACATGACTATGGGAAGATATTGCTAGGGTCCTTTCTGAGGCTGTGCATGGGGCTCACACAATTAAGGGGCCAAAAATTAAGCTTCGTTCACTTCATAGTAAATTCATCTTTGGCCACAGCCCTGATTCTAACCCTTAATACTTTGTGCTCAAATCATTTTATTAACCTTCTAAAGAATTTCTCTGGATCCAATATACTCTCTCAACTTGGCTGCATAACTACGGCAATAGTCTTTCCCAACTACTGCCTTCACCATGACGTTCTCTGCTTAAAGACACTGGACATGCATAGAATTAAACCTAAATCCCTTATTCCGATATTCAAGGTCTCTACAATCTGGTTGTAGTTTTTTGTTTACAAAGTTTTATCCCATGACTTCCTACACACATACACACAATTACTGGGGGCCTATATAGTTATAGGCATTTCCCCAAATGTTAATATTTTTAATTCTTTTAATAGCCTTGTGCAATTTACAAATAAGAAAACAGAGCTCAGAGATGACAGCTGGAACTGGAGAGCGGGTCTGTCTGATCCAGTTCTTCTGCTATTGGTAATGTGCTGTGTGCCTCTAGCTCAATCCTTGACTCACTGAATTTGGATACGGTTAAAGCCTTCGCTGAAATCCCACTCTCTCAGGAGAGTTTTTCCAATTTATTTCCTCACCTATGGGCCCTTCCCTACTTTGAACTGCCATAGTATTAGATACTTACATTTTTCAATGGGCATTTTCTGTACTGCCTTACATTTTTAACTTAATTCACCCTTTTGTGCCCAACTCTAACTTGACTGTAAGCCCTTTAGAGCAAGAGAGAATGATACTTTTGTATATCCCTTGATACACCTGGCAAGGCTTCCTAAACCATTTAATAGACATTCTAGATTGAGTATATTTGTTCATTAGTGGGACCCATAAAATTAAGGTCAAAGGTGGGGAATAGCCAGCCATGTACCCTTCCGTTATTTGTCTACACCACTATTAGATTTTTAGGGCAAGGAGAGTTGCCACAGGGCTTTGGCTTTAAATTCTTCTCAGAAGTACAGCTGCTCATTGACAAGACCTCAGAGAATATTAAAACAGCACAAGCACCAGTTGGCATTAGTTGACACAGCGATGTTATTCCCCAAAGTAGTGTTCTCATAGGTGACTGACACAGCCATCAGCTTTCACAATGATGACAGAAGGTAAAAAAGCTTGGTTCCCTAGGGACTCTAAACACTTTAACTGGCGAAGAAGTTGAAATTTTCTGTATCACTCTGACACGTGTCTAACATCTCTAAATGTTTACTTTTCTATCATATTCATTGTCAGTCTTTACATTTCATAAGGAGTACTACATTCAGCTTTCAATTCTATTTTCAAAATGTATTGTAGATCATTTGCAATATATACAAAAGTGGAGAGAATAATAAAATGAACCCCCATGTGATCATCACAAAGCTTTTAAAATTAACATTCTATGATCAATCTTGTTCTAGTTCTCCTCTAGCTCTGGATTATTTTGAAGAAAATCCCAGAAATCATATTATTTCATCACTTACTCTTTTTAAAATATGACTAAATCTTTGACAAAAGCAGCTTACAATCGAAAGAATTAGTGATAACACATTTAACATAACAAATTTAATAAATTATGACATTTGGTTTATATTTAATTTTCCAAAAAGTAGTTATTCAAAATCACTGTATTATAAGTATACTGAATATAGAAATCTTAAATCATCTCAAGGAAAATAAAAGTTAATTTCATTCATCTAATTCAAATAGTGGGAGCTAGCTAGCAGGAAAAAGGAAAATTTCCAACGAATATAAATGTTGATCTGGAAAACATTTTCTAGATGGGTCTAAGCTGGAAAACATTTTTCAACCCTGTTTACCTAATTCATATATATATTCTGCCAATCCAATTGTTTAGCAATATGGTAGAATTTGTTTGATTCCAAAATGGTCATGGGGTCATTGAGATTTCCCTCAAGTGAGTAGTTTTACAGAGCTTTGGATCTAATCAGAACGATAACAGCACATGTAATGGGGAAGAATGTGTTGGTGGCATAAGTCATACCTCATCCCCCATTGACTTTCTCTTGACGTCAGTTTTCCTCCTGCCGCAAAGAGAACTGAAGGTTCATTTTGACACTCCTGACAAACTTAGAATGCAGGGCAAGTGAAGAAAGTAAAACATAGACAAGTTAAAAGACATTTAAAGAGGCTATAATGAAACTCATTCAATTTCTTTATCCTTTTAGTTTATGATGTCTCTCATTGTCTCTTAGAACGGATTCGTGCTCTCCTCCTGGTTGCTATGATGAGACAGATGTGGAACTTTTCATTTTCCTGGATATGCAGACTTCAGCTGTCATCTCAACAGAATAAGTCAGCCTACAAGAGAGCTCAGTTCAGCCTTTTGTTATTTTTATTTTTGTGATAGTCAGAAAAAAATGACTGATGTAATGAGAGGACTGCATTTCTAAGCTCCCCTAGGGGAGATTGCCTATAGAGGCATAAATGATGGCAAAAGAGAGGTGGCAGGTGGTAGGCTGCAAGAAGGTGTAGAGATCTCTGAATCTGTGAAAAGGGGGCAAGTGGATAGGTTGGGGACTCAAAGAGTAGTAGAATTCTCTGCACTGTTCTCTCCTTCTCGTGCCTCTTGGGAGGTAGGACTCTCAGTGTCAGGCTCCCAATCTTAGTAAAACCCCACCCTACATCTCAGCTGTGGAACCACCATGTGGTTTGGACTTTGAGCCACCTACCAGCAACAGTGATCAGAGTGGGCTGAAAAACAGTGGGCTTCTCATCCAAGTAAGACTTCAGCATCCACCTTGGACCTGGGCAAAGGTGGGTGATAAAGACCCAATAATAACCAAAATTGATATTCATATAACCTGTTGGTTAGATAAAATATTATTTAGAAAAATAACAAAGGTAGCATTTCTTAAACTCAAGATGTGGAGTAAAATTCATGACCACTGCATTTTATACTTTAGCTACTTTACTTTCTCAGAGATTTTGAAATAATTCCCAGAAATGCTAGGGAAACTTTCTTTCAATGGGATTATTCATGCTTTTGAAGTTCTGGGGTTTTGTTTTCATACATTATGGATTGAATTGCATTCTCCTCTCCTCTCCTCCCCCTGTTAAAATTCATATATTGAAGCTGTAACTCCCGATGTAACTATACCTGAAGATAGATACTTTAAAGAGAAAAATTAAAGTTGAATGAGGTCATAAGTGTGGGGCTCTAATCCAGTATGACTGACTGATGTCCTTGTATAAGAAGAGAGAGGAGAGACACCAGGAATGTGTGAAGAGAGGAATGTGATGAGACCATGTGAGGACACAGCATGAAGGCGGAGGTCCACAGAGCTAACAGAGAGAGGCCTCAGGAGAAACCAGCCCTGCCGACACCTTGGTCTTGGGCTGCCAGCCTCCATGAGCATGAGAAAATAAATCTCCATTGTTAAAGGTGCTCAGGCTGTGGTATTTCATTACAAGCAGCCCTGGCAAATGAATACAAACTATTACACTATACTTAATACTTTCATGTGCAGGTCCTTATTCTCACAGGAAATCTGCAATATTGGGATTCCAGTAGAAATCTAGTAGATTTGATTTACACTCTCCTGGGTAAAGTGACTCACTTTCTGAAAAGTGAGTTGCAAGGGGCTACAGAACATACCGGGCTGCCGTGGCCAACACCCAGAAAATGAATGCTGCCCAGGGACTGAAAATAGTGGGACAGTACGTACATGTGCAGGGTGGGGAGGCTCTACTCCATTCAGTTAAAACCCTAAGTACTTTCCCCAGATGTTGTGGTAATTTGTTGATATGAACTCGCTGCATACATGGTAGTTAACCACGGTGATGATAGCAAATTAGAAAAATTACTTTCTTGTTTCTTTATTTCCCTGGACACTGCCATTACAATTCTGCTTAAAATATTTAAAGATTGAGAATCAATCTGCTTCTCATTTTATAGCCCTCTAAAATTGCTAGTTAAATTCCATACGTGCTGTCAAAAGAGAAAGAGAGAGAGAGAGAGAGAGAAGACAGGAAAAAATGCAAACACAAGGGGTACCTATTACTAAACTAAAAGTTCCTAGAAGTCAGGGGCTATATCACTGTATCTTTGAGAACCTTAAATGCACCATTTTGCATATAGTTGGCATTTATAATTAGTTTAATGCATTGCAACTCAGAGACAAAGAAAAGCACACAGATAATATGACTGTAGAATTAAGATTAAATTTTACATATGACATGTGAAATCAATTTTTTCACTTTATAATTATAAGCCGCATATGAGTGAAAATATGTGAGTAGGTTTTAGGTGGGCTAATATACTGATAAGAAATATAGATATTTCTGAATATCTAGATATTTCCAAATATCTATGTTATTAAGTATTGTGAACAACAAACAAATCAATTGTCCCAACTGGTCACTTTAATGTGCCTTGCTTTTTTCCTTTCCAGCTTTCTTGAGGTATAATTGACAAATAAAACTGTAGGATATTTAAAGTGTACAACATGGTGATTTGATATATGAATGCACTGTGAAAGGGTTTCCCACTGAGTTAATGAACACATCCATCACCTCACATATTTACACTTTTTTTTGGTGGGGTTTGTGTTTTGTAGAAATATTTGATATAAAACACATCCTTCTTGTTTAAAAACAAATAATAGTGAAGATTAATAGTGTCATTTCCTAAATATATAAACTTGGTAATATGATTATTTAACTTACAATTTGTCATGTATTATTAGTATATATCATTATATTAGTAGCATGTATCATGTATGAAAACAAAAAGAAGCCCCTATTTTAGGGTTGCACATAAACAGGATTCTACCAGAAATCAGTGAGAATTGAACAGAGGTACATGGTTCTATGTCTGTATAACCAAACAAATGTATGATTAAGTTCTGTTTATTAATCTATCACTTCCTGTCTCTGACACATTCCATAAAGTGCCCACAATATCTATGACATAAGCCGAGGGTGTCTGTGTTGGTGGAATTTTAGCTGGGCTCTCTAGGCTCTGAAACCTAATCATAATAATAGCAATAACATCAGAAGCATTTATTTCGTGTAGACGAAATATACAATCTTCTGTTAGGTGGTTTAATTCATTATGTTTTCTCCTACCAAAAATTCAGGGTGAAATTGAGATCTAACTTGGTTTCTGTTCATAGAGAAAAGTCTAGTGATGAGGATTTTATTAAGTAAACAATGTCAGAAGTGCTACAATAATAAAACTGGCACTTTAACCAGTACCTGCGGTGGCTTCCTTGAGGTGGTCACACTGGGACTGGACCTTAATGATGGCTCTAAGTTTTCCAGAAGAAGGTGCTGGGCACTCAAGACAGAGGGAACTGACTTGGAAAAGCATCTGGGCATGATACAGCATGATGCATTCGGGGAATAATTCAGACAAACCTCAGAATTTACCAGAGCCCCGTGTCTCCTTCTCACTGAAAGAAAAAACAAATAGCCCAATGACATAGTGGCTTTGTATCAGCTGTTTGACTTGGTATTATCTTTGTAAGAAGCCCCACCAGACATCCTAGTTTTAAAGACTGTTGGTGGTGTGACTTTCATGTCCTATCCTAGAAAACCTCAAGGTTTTTATAAGTCTGGTGGCCTCTTCAAAAGTCTATTGCATCTTATATTTTAAGAATAAACATTTATTCTTAAAAATAAACTAAATTGAAGCACTTTTATGTTTACATAAAGTGAATTTATTTTTATTCTGTAATTTGCACAAGCTCTAGAGGATGATAAACTTTGGCCCCTTATCCACTTTCTCATTTTTAAGACAGCAAGTAAAATGAGATGATAACTTGACTTGGGAAGAAGAAAAGCTTGCCGTGGTTATATCTATGAATTTCTGACTTTCTTTTCTAAATCCAACAGATCTCAGCATCCAGATTTAAACTGTTAAATAAGATCAGGACACCCTAAATAATGAATAACATTAAAGAGTAAATGTGATCTATGACTCACAAATGAAACCAATAATTTTATTATTGTCTATTAGAGAAAAGCTCACTTCCCTCTTAACTTTCAACTTGAACAAGTCTGAAAATTCTTATGTGAAACATATTTTTATGTGAAGCCATAATGTCCCAAATTCAAGCATAGGCTGGCAAAAGACTGAAGAGGGAAGTGATGGAGATACTTGGTTTCTTCTGCATGCAATGTGAGTATCTTTTCTTGTCCTAGACTAAAGCAGGGTGGTGAAGTCACAGTCATGTTGCAATAGCTGCCTTCTTGGGAGAGCTGGTTTTTAGGGCACTGTCCCTTGAAGGGATCACAGCTTCAGTTAATTACATGAATGAGGTATTCCCCACAGGATGCTGCAGTTTTTAATCTTTCTCCTTTGTCCCTCAGTGTCTTTCTCATCCCTGGAAGACTGCCTGGAAAGAAGGGCATTCTCGGAACCACAGCAGCCTGTACTTCCACAGTTCTGTTTCATCCAGAGGGTCAAGGTCAGTTCCTGGCTACAAAATGTAGAAGCTGACCTCCAAACCAAAAGGAAGTACCAGTTTTATAATTTGTCCAGGAAACTAATGCTAATATTTCAAAGATGGACATGCTTGATAGCTTTTTAAATATCAACTAGGTCAATGACTGTATTTTGTGGTAACTACTCTGCATCTTTCTACCAAGTAATGTACTTTAAGAATTACTGAATCCATGGAAAGAAAAGATTAGAATCAATTAAGTAGAATTTCCTACTGCATGCATGTTGATCAGTAATGGAAGGTAAACTTGGCACATAGGTCCTGGTTTACCTAATAAAGTCTTAAAAATACAGCAAGATTATTAGTTGAAACAAACTTCCATGCAAAAACTGTTACCTAGGAATGCTCAAAAGATCAGTGTTTAGTTTTCTTGGCTTAACCATCTGTCTGCCTCTGTAATTTATTTGCTGCTCTAACTGTACAAGATGGAGAATATATAAATTATGCTATGGCTCTTTGCTGGGAAACCAAGTCATTTCTAGAGTCAAAATATGACTTGAGGCTCTCTTGTCCCCTCCTGGTCTGAGCCAGGAGCTCTGTCCTCTTGCTTTCTCTCTAAATAAAAGCCTCTGCCTTGCTCTCCTAAAAAAAAAAAAAAAATATGACTTGAATGATACAAATTCAATAGTTTAAAGCTATAAAACACTTTTTCTGTTACATATTGCTACATGGTTTATTTATTGCAGAGCTTCCCAGACACTTTTCTAAAATTTTGGTATCATTAATATACAATTACATGAGCAACATTGTGGTTACTAGCTTCCTCACATTATCAAGTCCCCCCCACATACCTATTATAGTCACTGTCCATCAGCATAGTAAGATGCTATAGAATCACTACTTGTCTTCTCTGTGTTGCACAGCCATCCCTGTGCCCCCCACACACTATAGATGCTAATCGTAATGCCCCCCTTTTTTTCCCCACTCTTATCCCTCCCTTCCCACCCATCCTCCCCAGTCCCTTTCCCTTTGGTAACTCTTAGTCCATTCTTGGGTTTTGTGATTCTGCTGCTGTTTTGTTCCTTCAGTTTTCCTTTGTTCTTGTACTCCACATATGAGTGAAATCATTTGGTACTTGTCTTTCTCCGCCTGGCTTATTTCACTGAGCATAATACCCTCTAGCTCCATCCATGTGGTTGCAAACGGTAGGATTTGTTTTCTTCTTATGGCTGAATAATATTCCATTGTGTATATGTACCACATCTTCTTTATCCATTCATCTACTGATGGACACTTAGGTTGCCTCCATTTCTTGGCTACTGTAAAACAGTGTGCCAATAAACATAATATTTCCAAACTCATTCTACAAAGCCAGCATCATCTAATACCAAAACAAGAAAAAGACACTGCAAAAAAAGAAAACTACAGGTCAATATCCCTGATGAACATAGATGCAAAAATACTCAACAAAATATTAGCAAACCAAATTCAAAAATACATCAAGAGGAGCATACACCATGATCAAGCGGGATTCATCACAGGGATGCAAGGATGGTACAACATTCAAAAATCCATCAACATCATCCTCCACATCAACAAAAAGGAGAACAAAAACCACATGATCACCTCCATAGATGCTGAAAAAGCATTTGACAAAATTCAAAATCCACTCATAATAAAAACTTTCCACAAAATGGGTATAGAGGGCAAGTACCTCAACATAATAAAGGCCATCTATGACAGACCCACAGCCAACGTCATACTTAACAGCAAGACGCTGAAAGCTTTTCTCCACTTCAAGCTCTACTACAAAGCCACAGTAATCAAGACAATTTGGTACTGGCACAAGAACAGACCCATAGACCAGTGGAACAGAATAGAGAGTCCAGACATTAACTCAAGCATAAATACTCAGTTAATATACAATAAAAGAGCCATGGACATACAATGGGGAAATGACAGCCTCTTCAACAGCTGGTGTTGGCAAAACTGGACAGCTATATGTAAAGGAATGAAACTGGATTACTGCCTAACTCAATACAGAAAACTAAACTCCAAATGGATCAAAGACCCAGACAGTTTTTATCATGACACACCAAAATTATCTTATTTGCATAAGCAAACTGGAGTAAGTGGAAGAGGTTGCCTATGGTGACGGGGCCAGGGTCTCCTTGGCTTCCCCATTCTTCTCCACACAGGCCTGAGAGATAAGAGTCTAATGTCTTGGTATACTTACAATCTATTCAGGGGCATGTATTTTGATCTAGTTGGAGCTACTTTAAAAGCTCACCTGAGAAATCCAGCTACTCATTACTTACAGTCAGTCATCACATTTTAGAATTGAATAGGATCTAAAAACATCTTTGGAGTGACCATTCAATTCACAAATCAGACCACCAAGGAAGGAAGTAATAGAAGGACAGAGTGGGGAAGGAAGGGATTATGCAAAGAGAACTAGGTCTGAATCTTGGGGCTACCGTTTAGTATGTCTGCAGTCCTAGGCATGCCACTAAGCCTCTTGGTATCTCCAAGTCTTCATGCACAAAACAGGATAATTATACTTAACTTGCTATTTCAAGATTAGAAATAGTATATATGAATTACATACCAAGTGTGGTATGTGACACATAACTAATTGCTAATCTGCTGAGTGACTTTCCCATTTTGTGGAGCAAGACATAGAGCCTGAATTAAAATTCTACACCCAACTCCTAGCTCAGTGTATTGTTCATACACTGTGTTATCTTAGATATTTCAAAATATTTTGACCTGTTACGTTAAGGACTCACTGTCTCTTCCCTGTTGAAATTTATATGTTGAAACCCTAACCCCAATGTGATGTTATTAGGTGGTGAGTCCTTTAGGAGGTCATTAGGTTTAGGTGAGGTCATGTGGGTGGAGCCCTCATGATGGGATTAGTGTCCTTATAAGAAGAGACCAGAGTTCTCTTCACTGTGAGGATACAGCAAGAGGGTGGCCATCTGCAAACCAGAAAGAGGGCCCTCACCTCTTTATCTCACTTTATTAGCGCAGGTAAGCCTGGGGGAGAAGAGATCCTTTAGTAAGAAAGCAATATTTCAGTGTTTTCACAGACTTGGGGCCTTGGAACAACTTGAAGACTTGCAAAGGTGAAGTTTTCCCCAGCCCTGATACACAGGTGAGGCAGCCTGTATGTATGGCCAAGGTCTGTCACCTCTGTGTGACAGGTCTCAGAGCCCATCACGAATCCTTGTGTTTTCACTGCTCTCAGTGTTTCCCCACTGGGCTTTGTAGTTGACTATGGATGAATATGCTGATGGTTCAGACCCCCAACCCCATACAGTGGATCAGTACATAAGTGATGAGAGAAGCAGGGAGAGACACGCAGAGACCATGGAGAAGGCAGGGAGAGGAGGTGTGGTGGAAGCAGGAGGAAGCTATGGTGCTGGAAGCTAAGAAGTGGATGAGCCGAAGGCTCCTCCAGATGTTTTCAAGTCATCTGGGATAATTTTAAGTTGCTAACAAGAATAGTGTGACTTGAGGCCTCTGTAAAGTGACAAGCTGCTACCTAACAGTATCATACCACACCTTGCCTTAGGCAGAGACTAAGTTTCTCTAGTGTTTTGATAAGGTGAGGGAGTATTTAACCAAGCAGTTATTTAGCTCTTAATTAAACTCCAAAAAGTTGAAGAGATACTTCAAAAAAGTCAAAATGAACCAGTTTGACTAATATATGTGACAATCTAAATTGATATTTGTTGTGGTCACTTGGAGAACTGATTCATTTTGTAGGGTATCTAGGTTTATTTACCTTGTTTTAAAGGCAGAGGAGCTTAAAAACTATAAGGGGCTAAGATTAATATTCAAAGAGATTACAGTCACTCATCCATATATATTTTGCTTGGTGAGGCCTAGGAAAACATATGCTGAATTGTACCAAAATATATGTGCAATTAAAAATAGAGGACTGAGGCAGTGAAATCTGCCTTCAAATCCTTCAGCAGGAATTGGTAGAGACCCCTTTGCCCCTGAAGAGCATTGCTTTTCAACTCTTCAGCAAATCACTGTTCTTTTGAGACTAATTTTTCTTATTCATGATAGGTTGCACTGGCCTTTGTCTTAGCATTTAATCTTAAATTTACTTTAATACAATGATCTAGGTGTTAAATCATAAAAAGAATTTCAATTTATTGTACATATATAAAAATATCAGATATTCTGCTGGTCTGTATGTGTGTGTGTGTGTGTGTGTGTGTGTGTGTGTGTGTGTGTGTGTGTATGAAATATCTCTAATCTACACTACAGGCAGGCAAAGTGAGTATTATAAATCTCACTTTACATAAGGGAAACTGAGGCTCAGTTCTTTTGGTGATTGTCCAAATTTAGGATCCAGTCTTGTCTGCCTAGGAAGCCTACAGTCCTTGTTCACCATACACATTCTGAGGGGTGTAGAGATGTTTGATATTCAAGAAGTCATATTTTTGACTTCTTTGAGTCATATATACAGTATAATTCACTTATTTGTTCTACAAATATTTATTGAGATTTTATTATATTCCAGGTACTGTGATAAGAGCTGAGTCTACATTGATGGACACAACGAACAAGGCGCCCCTATCCACATAGGCAGTTTCACTGTCCTGTGGAAGAGTTTGCTAGTTGACAATTACAGTAAGGACAAAAGCATAAATGGTTGTTATTGACAGGTGCTCCTTCAAGTCTCCAAATGCTGACTTTAAGAAAACAAAAATAATAAATACAAAAAATGAGAAGATAATACAGCCATTTTGATTCTTGCATTTTGTCTCTCAAGGTTGCAAATCTTTCTTACAGAGATATTCTTTTGACCCCTTCTTCAAAAGATAAAGTCATTTGTCCTCAGGTAAATGTATATACACTGAAGTCTAAAGATTCACCATAGGTAGTATCCAGAATGCCACTCCCAGAGAGACAGGGTCTGTGATTACAAATAGAATAAAAAAATAATAATATTTTCATTTTTGCAAAGAAGCCACTTAAAAAATTTTGATAGCATGAGAGACATAGGTACGTTATTCCTAGGAACTGACTTCTCTCTTTTTTTTTTTCTTTCTTAACATGTCTAGTGTTATTAGTAAGCAGAGAATTAAACTTCATCTCTGAGTATTTATTTACTTTGGAAATGTAGACTAATGAAGAGTAACATTTATGTACCTAATAAATAATTAAAATATACAGTCCCTCCCCAACATATTTGCTTTCATTTCAGACATAATGTAACAGATTCTACTGTTCTTTGTCCTGGACTATTCATTGTCCTGCGTGCTGACTAATGAGACTGTGGTATTTAATCTGTCCTTGACCTCATCTCTCTGTCAGCTACTCTGCCATACTCATGCTAAATATGGTGGCCTTAATAGTCACTGCGCTTTCTCCCCCTTCATTTCTAACCCCAACCTGGCTTTGATGCACCTGTTCCTATTATAAATGAATCTCAATGTGAAAGGTAATCATATTCAATTTCCACATTTCCTGAGAGTGAAAATCTTTCAGCCAAGGAGAGAACTTCATTGTAGAGTTTTCAGTCTCCTTTACCCGGGGCTTAGTACAACCAGACTTGCCCAGATATGCCTGAGAAAGTGTCAAAAGGAAAAGATCAAAATAAAGGCATTAATGAAGCCAAGAATAGTTGCCTATTGTTCTTTACTCTCAGATCCTTTTTTAAAAAATGAAATGCTTGACTGACAAGGATTCAAGCGCTTGCCTTTGTTGATAAAGGCTAACTCAAAATGTTGAAATAATTTTGCAAAAGTGCCTTACTGAGGTGCCAAATAAAACAACAAAATATAAGCTCCAATAAATGTTGCACTGACAAATACAATTCAATGTTTCTTCAGATTTTGCAGCTAAGAAAAATAATTCATGAGAGATTTAGAAACTCCAATCACCTGAGACAAATCTTGCCTTCACTTTTCTTGACATTTTCATGCTTTAACTCTATCATCTATCATGGTGTTATCAACATTTCCATTATTTACTCAACCCTAATTGACATTTTTATTCCACTATTTGCCCTGTTTTACTTATAGCCCAAGGCCTGCAGGAGTGGAAGGAAGCCTCACATTCAGACTGCTAAAGGGAAAGGTCATTTAAATAAAACTTTCAATAGTCCTAGTTCCTGACTTGTAGATGGGAGGTTATTCTGCCAACTTTCTACAAGTCTAAGAAGTGACTTCTGAGTGTAGAGACCATTGTCATTGCAGTCAAGCAGATGACTCATGCTGTGTGTATTTCCAGGATGGATAGTCAGCAACTCTTGCCCCAGGCAGGCAGAGCTGCGGGTCCTCCTCCCAACCTTCCCTGGCTTCAAAGGAGATGTTATATTCCTGTCTCCCACTGGCGTTGGGTTGGGGGGGTGATTAGAGAATTTAGGTAGACAAGATCTCTCCATTCTAGAAATACGTACACACACACAACATAGAGAAAGGTTACTATATAAATCTTATCTAGATATCTATATCTAGAAACATAGAAGCTTATGTAGAGACACTTATCTAGAAACATACATATTTTGAAATTTTGAAAAAAATTATTTTGAAAAAATAATCCAGTTTACACTGTAGAGAAAAGAATGCTGAACTCTGTGAGTTAGAAAACCTGGACACTCCATCAGTAGATGAATGGATAAAGAAGATGTGGTACATATACACAATGGAATATTACTCAGCCATAAGAAAAAAACAGATCCTACCATTTGCAGCAACATGGATGGAGCTACAGGGTATTATGCCCAGTGAAATAAGCCAGGTGGAGAAAGACAAGTACCAAATGATTTCACTCATATGTGGAGTATAAGAACAAAGGAAAAACTGAAGGAACAAAACAGCAGCAGAATCACAGAACCCAAGAATGGACTAATAGTTACCAAAGGGAAAGGGACTGGGGAGGATGGGTGGGAAGGGAGGGATAAGGGCAGGGAAAAAGAAAGGGGGCATTATGATTAGCATGTGTAGTTGGGGGGAGCATGGGGAGGGCTGTGCAACACGGAGAAGACAAGTAGTGATTCTATAGCATCTTACTACGCAGATGGACAGTGACTATGAACGGGTATGTGGGGAGGACTTGGTGAAGTGGGGAGCCTAGTAAACATAATGTTCTTCATGTAATTGTAGATTAATGATACCAAAATAAAAAAAAAAAGAAAACCTGGACACTTACTAATGGAACCTGGAGCAACATTCAGAACATCTCTAAACCCAGATTAGTTTGCTCACTAGTATATTAATGGTAATAACTCCTGTCCTACAGACTCAGTTATTCTGAACATGACATAAAGCAATATATGTGAAAGTCATTTAAAATCGGAGAAGCTCTATGCAATAGTAAAATATTACTATCAAGTTTTAATATCTCTTACTTGCCTGCAGTGGTCACCAACTTAGCTTATGTGCCTTAAGGACCTTGTCTACAAAATTTATATTGGAAGGCAAAGGGAAATGTGATTTGATCAATAAAAACACGTGTTTAGCATAAACACCATTTATGCTAAAGGAGAAAAATACACATTTGTGTAATTTTGCTTAGAAGATTATTTATAAATGAAGTAGAAAAAAAGAGATTAGCATTATGCCCCGGTGGAGGGAGTGATTACGCATTTCAGGGTGAGAAGTGCCAGTAGCAGGAGATGCCTGCTCACCGGTGGCGGGACAGCTGTTTGTTTAATCTCAGTACCCAGCCAACTCCCATCAGCTCCACCATCGCTCATCACCTGCTCCTTCCTCTGCTGTTCTGTGAAAGCCATTGAGACTCGCAGCACGTACCTACAGCAAACTGTAGTATGACTCTTCTGTCAGTATATTGGGAATCTGAAATGACCTCAGTTCAACTGAACACTGAAGGTAGGGTAATTTATCTGAACTGCTTTGGGTTTGCCCGTTCAACATCAGGATTAATATGTGTTTTCATGCCAGGGTTAGCGCACGCCACACTTGATTCGCTAGTAACCATACTAAGGCTGTCTGCCCTGAAATAACCAGCACGCTTTCAGAATGGTCATCTGTGCTCTGAACTGCTCACCTTCGCTTGCTTTCGCTTCTTCTTTGCCCAAAGACACCCAGGGTGTTTGCTGACACTTCTCTATTCTGTAATCAGATTGCACAAGTGTGCATAACCAGCAGGCCACACTCTCATCCCCGCTGCTTCACAGATACACCCAAACGCCACCCACAAAGGCAGTTCTTCAAGGCCGAGTTCAGATGGCCATGTACCACCGTACTGTTTAGTCTCTTCTCTGCAAACATGGCTGCTGGTTGGCGCTATGCTTACCTGCTGGTGTGAGTTTGCTGAAACTGCGTTCAACCTCTGGAAGTTGTGTTTTCTCAGCCATGATTTCTGGGTCTTGTACCATGTGTATGTTTAGGGCTTGGAGTAGAGAGGAATTATTGGTTTTTATAGTTCCGAATCTTTTCCTCCAAAATCCAATGTGTATTACTATCACGCAGTTGCGATGTATTCTAGCTTGCAGTATTCTCTCTTCTCAATATTTTGTTATCTCTTTTTGATATGAGGTAGTTAAAACATTTCTGCAACAGGTAAGTGTGCAGAAACCATCAGGATAAATATGTGACATTTTCCTGCCAAACAAGTACCAAGATGTGGTATCTTAAAAGTTAATTGAAATTGAATGGAATCATTTTCAAATTACAGAAGAGCAACAATAAAATTATAGTAGCATTTTGGCGCATGTTCTGGTATTCATATATTCACAAATCTTCCTCTCACTTGCTGAAATAGTAAACAGTGGCTATGCCTGTGATATATTAATCATGTTTCTGTTTCCTCAAACCACATATTTAGGTCCAGTTGGTCTTGATTAAGTCTTAGATCTTCCAGAGAAATAATTTATATTTTCAAAATTCCCAGGTCAGGAATTTTGCCTAACATCTCAGAAATGAATCTCTATTGCATTTGTGATTAATATGCAGTGGAAATTCTCAGAAATTTCATTCAGAAATTATATTCCTCCTTAATGTTCATGGGTAGAATTTTTGGAATGCTGCTACATATTTTAAGAAGTATTTCTTACAATCATCTTTAACAAGTATGCATTTTGAAGAATTTAACTTAGTGGAAGTATTAGTTATTGAGAGAAAAAATATTCACAGATGTGAAAAGAATCTACTTTTACACAATATTTGCATTCGTGAAAGTTTGCATGTCCATCTTTCTAGTAATGCAATATGTTTCCATTGATTTAACAGCAATTTCAGAAATATGTTTTCTTGCAGACTTATCTTTCAAACATTATACAAGTCACTTTTCAGAATGTGATAAGTCTCTTTTCTTCTTTGTGCATATCCTTTCTAAAGTCAATAGTGCATATGAACTGCTTTGTAATAAAAAATGTATTCCCTTTTCTTATACATTTTATAAATTTCAAGCAATATCTAACACCAAATTAGCTAAACTATTGCATTGTGTATAACAAATTAATATCTAGTTAATAAAACTCTTAAGTGAATATTTGTGATATGAGTAAATACAATACTACATATCATGATAAAAGCCTGTTGCAAAATAGCAAAATTTAAATTTGGAAAGAAAATTATATGTGTTATCATGGATAGAGAAAAATACATGAAATATTCACTGTAGTTGTCTCTGAGTAGTAGGAACATGGAAGCTTTTGTTCTTTTTAAAACTTTTCTACATTTTCTAAATTTCTCAGAGATCGTATATTATTTCATAAGCAAGAAATGGATGTATTTTAAAATAACAGACTATATAGTGCTTAAATGTATCTTTAAAAAATTTACGTTTAGTAGGCATGATAAAGGAGAGTACAGGAGATGCAGGCAAAGGGGTCAGAACAATCAATTTCTCAGAAGTGTAAAACAGAACATTACATTTGGTGAATGACAAGATCTACAGAGCTGAAGAAGTAGACAGGGCCAGATCATATAAGAGCTTATAAACAAAGCTAAGAAACTTAGATTCTATGCAATGTGACCACACATACCCATGTACCTGAGTCCCGTTTTAGTTTTATTGTAGCAGCATAATTATTAATAGCATTCCCTTTTATTATCAAAATCATCTGGGTTTAGACAAATGATGTGGTCATCTTACGTAACTACTAGGAAACCACTGAAGGCTATTAACTAGGTGATTAACGCAACCAGATTTACATTTTGGAAAGAGGCCCTTGGCTGCGTGAGAACAATGAATTTGGGGGAGTGGGAAGCAGGAAGGTGGCAGGGAGATCAATTAGGAGGCTAGTGCAAACTTTATGAGAACTAAGTGTCAATAGGATTAGCATAGAGGAGACAGGAGAGAAAATCCAAACAGAAGAGTAGGTTCAGACGTTCATAGAAGAGAAATTTTAGATATTTTAATGCAGAGATGTTTTTTTTTAAAATGTCATTTGTATTAAGTTCTTAGAACAACATTGTCCAATAGATCTTTCTGCTTTGATGAAAGTGTTTTGTATTTCTGCTGTCCAATATGGTAATCCCTAGTCAAATGTGACTAGTGAGAACTTGAAATTGAGCTTTAAATTACGTTAAATTTTAATTAATTTAAATTTGAATTTGAATAGCTCCATGTATCAGAGCTTCTTTACTGGACAGAGTAATTCTAGATTTTTACCTGTAAGGTATGAGAGAGAGAGATCTGTGCTGGAGACATAGCTTTGTGAAGGATCATTTAAGTGCTAGCTGAGTAAAGGCATTGGGCCTGCAAAGCTTGTATATTGAGAAGGGAGGGTACCACATTTAAGAGACTGGCAGACGAAGAGGAACCTACAAAGACTAAGGATTCGGGGGGGACCCAGGAGAGGGAGTTGGTTTGGTGGTCAAGGAAATCGAGCGTTGAGAAGGCAATGATTAATAGCAGTCGAAGATCTTATGCTGTAGGACATTCAAGTAAAATGGAGAAGGATGAAAGTTAGATTACAGAGGTAGAGAGACATTTTGGGGGTCAGTATAAGAGTCTAGGTCTCAAAGAGTTGATTAGCATCTGAAATAGGATAGTGATACTAACACTCCACTCTTGAAGATAGTGATGAGAGAAAGAGGCTGAAATAAAAGCAGTGAGAGCTGACACCTAATTCAATGTGCTGGGAGTCAAGGAGGTTGGGATTCAGTTCACTAAGAGGAGATGTTAGTGAAAAGACAAAGTTATGCTGTTCCTCTGAGAGAGAAGTTATGCAGTCTCTATAAAGGTTGAAACATGAAAACTCAGCTTTATTCCCCCCTTCTGCTATGATGCCCCAATCCTTAAGGAACCGTAGAGCAGATGTCTTGATATAGCTATTTTCGAACAAACTGATGGCCTGTGCCAGCCTGGAAGGAAACCTGTTTCATAGGTGCAAGGAACTCCTTTTTTTTTTCTTTCTCTGATGATATCACACACGAAGCTGGAGGTTTGTTTACCATTTCAGCAGGGCAACAGCAGCAAAGGCTGACAAATGACAGCAAAGTGGAACCCAAGAAAGGAAGACAGAACCAACATGCTCCCCCTTCCCATCCCCCAAGTAAAAAAATGTTTATCGAAAAAAAACTCAGAAGTAAGTTTATTTTAGGAACGTTAGGACTGGAAAGATGCAAATAGCTCTGGGTTCATCTGTAAATTTTGCTTTTGGGGAGGCAACCTGATATGGTGGAATGAACAGTTGAACTGGTTGTCCATCCAGTAGGCTTGAGTTCTAATGCTGGTTCCATGGTTAATTGACTAAATGTTGATTAGTTGGCATGCATGCCTTTTAACTCTTCTGGGTGCCAACTATTCATAAAACTAGATGAGTGTTCAAGCTTATGTTATTCAGCTTTAAAATCTTGTTAGTGTAAAGGCCAAGTTAAATTTATATCAAATGTGCTAAAATTAATCTGGATGCATGAAATTGCTAAATTTTGTTGACCTGTGTCCCAGATTTCACCCCCTGCTTCAGTGGATACATTTTAAATAACTTTAATGTCTGTGTTTGCCATCCACATGTAGGAAATCAGGGTTAAAACAGTACAGAGATAAACTGAATTTTGCCAAGTTAAAAACATGGAAAGAAGTTGTTTTGTACATAACCTCGTAAGAAGTTATTTTCAAATTACCAAAAAAAACCAAATTTTTTTTTTGAGTTGAGTCTAGGCTGAGAACCTGTATGACAAGTTTCAGTTCAAAGAAACTGTTGAAGACTTCTTCATGGTGTCTGGAGGAGTAGATAGTGTGGTGGGTTAAAGAATGCTATACTTTTTGTCTTTGGTTTCAATTAAAAAAAAAAAAAAGGAAAGAAGGAAGGAAAATGGAGGAAGGAAAGAAGCAAAAAAGCAAAAGAAAATGAAATAGGTTGTTTATTGTTACAAGGAAAGTTTGGTGCAGTAGAACATTACTAGCCTTTCGGTCCTCCCAGTAACTGCGTGACCTTGTGCAAATCATTACAGATCTCTAGGGCCCCCATTTCCTGGTCAGTAACGTGAGGAGTTTGGGTCAGAACCTTTTAAAAATTCCATCCAACTCTGCAATATTACAAGAGCCACAGGGTAACACATGGCCCAGGATTGTTGGTTTGTGTCGTTCAGAAAAGAGAAAGGCCTAATATTAGCAAAAGTCATTTTTCCATTATTTCATTTTAATGCATACATGCCATTATAGGAAACTGTTCTCAGCTGACTAAAGTGAGCAGGGCGGGGGGGTGGGGGCGTGGAGGGGCAGGGAAGCAGAAGTCTTAACAGTTAATAATCCCCCTCTCCTCCAGCTAAGGTGGAGGTGGGTGCCTAGAATCATTTGAATCTGCATGGGAGGCAGTCCTGAGGATTCCCCTCTTGTGTTGTCTCTGTTACCCCCTCCACAGTGCATCAGCTCTAGAAAGATACGCTCATCTACCCTGCAGAAGACAAGATGAGCCTCTGTTCTAGGGAAGGAATGTGGGAAGAGCTAGAAAATACCCCGAGACACTAGACCTGTTGACATTCATGTATCTTCTGTGATTAATACCTGTTTAACAAAGATTTATTATAAATAATTAGCCTCTCTGAACTCATGTAGTTTGATTACTCCTTTGAAGTACTGAGGTTACTCTGCAATAACATGAAAAGTATCTTTGTGGAAGAGATGGCTTGTCCTGGTTTTCATGTGCCAACCTCCTTCCTTACACCAAAACAAAAATAAATTTTCTTTGACAATATCGCAAGTTCTTAAGAAATAGAATTTTTTTTTTCCCTGCAAGTATGAGGTCTTCTTTTAAAAATCCTTCTTGGAGCAGGGTCAGGCAGTCATTTCACTGTCAGAACCTTTAAACTTACCAAAGTGCTATCAGAGATTCTGGAATTAGGATGATCCTACATGTTGAGATTTCCAGAACTCTTAAAATGGGACTGTGCGTAAAGACAGGATGAGAGGGTTGAGTTCCCTCTGCTTAGTTTTTCAGGAAGCACATTACTCTATCTCCTGTAAACATAGCTAAAATGATAGAGTGTGATGACTCCTCTCAGGATTGTGTTTGTTTTCTTTTATTATGGAGATCGGTAAAACACTTTAAGTGGTTCAAGGGTCCAGAAGAAAAGCAGTGCTTTCTTTTAATATTAAACCTGTGGGACTTTAAATATCAGGTTTAAGAAAAAAAGGGATTGTGGTTTGGGTTGCACTGTTCCTGACCTTTGGGTGTTCGACCTGGCTCCCCTGTAACTGCTCTTTATCCTTCTCACACCTTGATTAGTGAGGCTGCAAGTGTGGAAGTTTCACCTTTTTTGCACAGATACTATAGTATCTCTTGGCACCATAGCTGTTCAGCATGGGCATTTCTTAGAAATGAGTGAAATAATCCATTATCCACGTTCTCTATTTATTTCCTTACTAACATTTACTACCTTACTAAAATTACTTTTTTAAATGTCACTCAAAAACAAATGGCTTTAATCAGCCTCATACTCCAAGACCGCTCTTCAAATTGGGCTTGACTGACCGACTCCGCCTTCCTGACATTCTTCTGTGACTTGTCCAACACCATCACGCCGGTTCTTTCCCTTACTTTTCAACTTTCCTCATGATTTTTTCCTAATTTTCTTGCCACTTTCCTTCCTCTTCAGAGATGGTGCTTTTCTCTCTCCACATTTTTCTGGGGTGTGAGCTCCTTCTTGCAGCTTTGTCTACCATTTCTATTCTGATGACCACACATCTAAATCTTGGCTGTGATTTGATACTAGAGTCACAAACTTGAGTCTCCAGTTGCTTCTTACATGTCTATAACTTGTGTAATTCGTGCTAGGTGAGAATTAATTAATGAAATTAATTGTGTTTCCAATTAGTGAACTTCATTGAAAAGTTACTGGTAGCTTTTAGATGTGGAGGCAGACATTCACTTTGGAGCAGATCTTTGCTTCCTAAAGTTAAACAAATACAAGGCTAATATTTAATCCTGGGATGGCTTTGAATTATAGTAAAGCTGTGTCATAGATGTTGAATTGTCTGTTTAAGAAGATAAAAAGATTCTCCATCAATATGGATACTACAGATAAAGTTTCATGTCAATAAACTTGAAAATTCAGGGTAAGTAAGCACCTTTAAAACTACAACTTTATTAAAACTGATGTAAGAAAGCAAATAGTGAATAGTTCTAATCATGAAATGATATCTTCCTTTAAAGAAATCTTTTAAAATTAAAAAAAAAATCTCAGAAAGAAATATCTAGAATCAGCAAATGCTCCAGATACTTAAGGAAGAAATATAACCAATGGCAAATTACTAGGGCATTGCAAAAAAAGGATCAACAGATCAATGTCACTCATGAACATAAAAGCAAAAATCCCAAACATAACTTAGCAAAGAGAATCCCACAATATGTTAAAAGGATGGTATTTCACCAGTGTTGCAGATGTGGCTTGCGGGAGAGTCAACTTCTGCTTTCAGTATTCTCCTTTTTGGCCGAGGGCTTTCTCTGGAGCTGCAGAAGACCCTCTGCCTCCAGACATGGAGGCCATAGATACCAGAGAATTAACACTTTCCAGGAACAGTTCTCAACAAATGATTGATTGGTGGGGAGGGGTGGTTTATAAATATCCCAGGTCCGTCATCTCCCAGGTGGGGTGACTACTCTGAGACCCAGGCATACACCATTTCCCAGAGTTTCCTGATAGCCTTAAACTGAAGTCATTCTGCATGGCCACTGGCTTGATAATTCACACTTTGTTGGCTTCCTTCCCTCCCCTGCCTCACTTCTCTATTCCCTGATTAGAATTTCCTGCAACTCCCTAATAAATTACCTGCCATGAAGTCCTTGTCTCAGGGCCTGCTACTAGGGAAACCCAAGCTAAGACAATAACCGAGTTGGATTATTTCAGAAATGGAAAGTGGCTTTAACTTTAAAAAAGCAGTCATTTATAATACGCATTTACAGAATGAAGGAGAAAAAAATTCAAGATTGTCTCAATAGATGCAGTGAAAATATTTTCTAAATATAAATACTTATTTATGGTAAGATTCTTGACAAACTAGGAATAGAAGGGAATTCCTCAATCTGACAAACAGTATGTATAGAAAAACTTTACAGGAAGCATAGTCATGATAAACTGAAATTTATCTCCTTTAGGAGATAAAGATATTTGCTATTACCCTTTCTATTCAACATGTACTAGGGAGTCCTAGTATAAGGCAAGAATAAAGTCATAAGGCTTGGAAAGAAGGAAACAAATTGCTATTATACAGACAAAATAATTGTTGATATAGAAAATCCAAAAGAATGTACACATAAATTATTGGAATTAATAAGTGAATTTAGCAAAATCACTGGATGTAGGGTTAATATAAAAATGAATTTCATTTCTATATGCTAGCAACAAATAATTAGGACATAAAATAAACAAACATGGACAATAGCATCAAAAAGCAACAAATACCCAGGAATAAATCTAACCAAAGATGAGAAAAATCTCCACACAAAAGTATATAACTTCCTCGAGGTAAGTTAAAGAACTAAAGAGAGGTTTTCCATGTTCATTAATTGGAAGAGTCAATATTATAAAAATGTCAATTCTTTCCAAATTTGTCTAGAGATATAATGCAAGTATAGTCCATTCCAATCGAAAAGTTAAAATAAAAAGTTTGTTTGCCCTGGAAAATTTGACAAGTTGATTTTCTATTTAGGTGGAAATGTAAGCATCAAAAATAGCAGCATGGAGGACTTACAGTACAGGTATCAAGACTTATTATAAAGCTACAGTAATTCAAATAGACATTAATGGAAAGATAGATAAAAGGTGAAAAGCAGAATAAAGAGTCCACAACTTACCACAAATATATGGTAACCTGATTATATTAAAAGTTCTCCTGGCTGAGGATGGGTGGGTGAGGGAAGAGACGGGCAGGAAAAGCCTTTTAAACAAATGGTACAAGATTAATTGGATATTCAAGTGGAAAAAAAGCAAACATTTATCCTTGCCTGTTTACTATTGATGCAAGAAAAGAAAGCATGAGTAGTTCTATTCAAGGAATGGAATCTCTAATGAAGACATTCCTGGAAAGAAATATCCAGGTCCAAAGAACACTCCAGATATTTAAGGAAGAAATATTACCAATAGTCAATTATCAGGCCGTTACAAAAATGGATTAACAGGCTAATCTGAGCCATGAACATAAAGGCAAAAGTCCTAAACACAATATTAACCATAAGAATGACACAGTATATTAACCTTCGGAAGCATAACACCATACAAAAATAATTTCTGAGAAGACTGTAGACTTAAATAAGAAAGGTAGCCTGATAAAGCTCTTAGAAAATAACATGGAGAATATAATGATCAAGATATTCTTAAGTAGGAAAAGATCCCCTCCCAAGCTTTATTGAGACATAATGGGCATACAACATTGTGCAAGTTTAAGGTGTTGATTTGATACACTTCTGTATTGCAATATGATTACCACTGTAGCTTAGCTGACACCTCCACCACTTCACATAATTCTTCTTTTTGTGGCAACAATATTTAAGATATACTCTCTTGGCAACTTTCAAGAATATAATACAGTATTATTAACCATAATCCCCTTACTCTACATTGTATCCCCAGAATTTATTCATCTTATACATGGAAGTTTGTGACCTTTGACCAACATGCTAACACTTGCCCCACTTAGCCCAGCTCCTGGTGACCATCACTCCACTCTGTTTCTGTGCATTTTCCTCTGTGCAGAGCCTGTCCAATTGTCTCGCTTTGTGGAGGACAGATGCTGGCATCTCCAGTGTTACCCTTTTGGGCAAGATTTCTTAAGTAGGATGTAAAAAGCTCTAATCAAAAATGAAAGCTTGATCAATTCAATGTATTAAAATGGAGACTTTTGTTCACTAAAAGATATCCTTAAGGGAGTGAAAAATTATTGTTAAATTACAGACTTTAACACACAAAAAATTACAGACTTTAGCACATTCATGTTCCTAGGACCCAGTCTAAGAACACATCTTTATATGATATATATTACATGTCTAGTTGCTCCCTGTGTGTCCTGTTTACTGCTCTCCTACCTAATTGCTTTCCCTCCCTCCTGACCCCTGGGGTTCACACTGCTAATTCAGAGTGGGGGAAATCTGAAAGGATAAGTAGTACTCTGGGACTAACAACTTTGGAGCTCCATCACCAGCCCTACATCTGATGAGCTCAGAAAAGATACTCAAAGAAAGAATGTGTTGAGAATAAGCCTGCCTGACAGAAGCCCCACCTTTAGTCAAGCTGGGTGTCAGTCTGTGTGTCTCTGGAGGCAAACAACCAGGAGAATGGACTTCTCTATCTCACACTCCTGCCTCACGATACTCCGCAGTGGCAGAACCCAATTGAAATCCAGAAAGCAAGGAGACCCAGGGATGCAGGGCACAGAGGTCAGCCTCCCAAGGGCACCTCCCAAGAGAAGTGTAGAGGAAGGGGAAGAGGCCAGCTGGGTGCAGAGGGCTGTGTTCCTGCCAAATATCCAGAATTAACGTCGTTTTGCTTATCGTACACATTGTATTAAATTTATCCTGCTCATTATGTATCTTTTTTGTCACTTGATTTTTCTCCCTAGTTTTCTAGAACTTGTTCTGAACTTAGTTTTACTAATACGCATTTTCTTTTTAGACAAATGTTAATTCAAGGGGCACATCCTGCTCTCATCAGTCTGGTCTCTCTTACGATTTGTACTTGTGAACAACAGAGCTCGCCTGTACTATTTTAAGTGGAATAGGAAATACATAAAGGGCTACATTTTATGTCATAGAGTCTCTGCGATGGCCGGAGAATCAAGCCTGGTGGCCGTGCACTCAGGAACAATTTCCAGATTGCAGTGTTGCCCCACTCCCCTGGACAACTTGCTGCCTGTCCAGGCTCAGAAGTTTTCAGGGGACCCTAGAGCTAGGACCTCTGTCACTGCAGCCTCTGAAGCTGACTCTTTGCCCCCCTGCCAGAATCGGTTTCACACTGCGCTCCCTCCCTCACTACCACACCCATATCCTGTATGGGCACCCTGGAGTGGCTAGGTCAACCATAACTTAGCTTAGAGAGGAGATGGAAAGCAATTTTCTAGCTTGTACTTTGGGAAGGTGAAAACTCCCCAACATAGGAGGATCCTAGGCAGCCACAGAAGTGTGACAAATATCTGCCCATCCCCTAGCAGCCACCACGTTCATGCTAATTCCTACTTCAATGCCTCTTAGAGTTGCATGCAACCCAAAGGCCCCTGATCTGGGTACGATTGTATGAACACAGGCCTTTCTGCGTACTTGCTGTACATCAATTGCCTGGATCACTCAGTTCCTTCTTGCCTCTGAGAGCTAATTAGTGCTACCATTCTTTTAGTCATTGATTTGCCTTTTTAATGGTATTTGTGATTTTGCTTACATAGTATGAATTGCCATTTTCTTATTGGCCATGCATTTCATTATTTGGTCTTCTTTCTTCAACAAGTGCAAAATAAACACTTGTTTTTTGATTGTTCCATGGTTTAAACCTCGATGAATAGAGACTACAGTCAAGTAATTTTTAACAAATATATTCATGTGACTTCTGCTGTCCAGATCATGATACAAAGCAATATACACAACCCCAATTCCTAGTGCCCTAAGAGCATACTTATTATTTATTAATACATTTTAAAAATTTTCTTGCCTCCCACTCTAACTTTGTCTTAGATTGCATAGAGGGTAAAGGCTGGGAAATAATATGGTATTTATAAAAGTCCAAAGGGAAATGAAATTTGGGTAATGAGATGGTTGATCTTTTTGAATCTTAATTTGGGAATATAACCAATAAAACCTTTTTTAAGGAAGAGTTTATCTGAGTAAGAACTATGAAGTTGGGTAGGGAGGATTTATCAAAGAACTTTTAGAGTAGGAATATATCGGTAGTTCTCTTTGGGATTCCTAAAATAAAGTCTTAGAAATAAATAACAATCAACCAAGAAAACCTCTAAGATACTCAAGCCCACAGAGCACAGAGAGATGGTAAGTGAGTGATACACTTGAGTTTACCACTCACCTATTAGGTACCCCACCCTCTGATGCGTCTGTGCTCGTAGCACTGGTTTTTGGAAACCATACAGGAAGAGAAGGTGGACCATCATGTCAAGCCCCAGACAAGCCCCATGAAATCCACACCATGCATATCTAGGATACAGTTGAGGCACTCAGCACAAATGCTAATAAAACATACGGAAATCTTGGCAGAGTAAATATAGGACCATAGGCTGAATATCATAATTCTGGGAAGAACAGAATCATATCCCAGTTTGCAGAGTGGAAGCAATGCAGCCAGTTAATTATTTTGACGGGCAAAGGAGATCTAAAAGCCATCATGATTTTTGCTACGTTGTCAGTGTGGAGATCCAGGAGATCTGGTCAGCAGGAGTGGAAATGGAATCAGTCAGGAGTCCCAGTTCTCCAAGGTTCATTGGCAATAAGATGTATGTGTGTGTACATACACATACACACATATGTACATATGAATATACGCAGACATTCAGACTCCAGCATGAAAGGAGACTTTCAAGCTTTCTACCTCATCAGCATTAATTAAGCAGTTATTGGGTGTAAGAGTGCTCTAAGTGGTACTAAAGAAGAGATGCTGCCTCTGCTCTGAAGCAGGAAGAGAACCGTGCAATCGCTGTGCTAAAAGTGCCCACTGTGGCATAGATTGTGTTTATTGCTATATTTTCAGAGCCTAGAATAGTGCCTAGTGCCTCAATAAATAAGCAATAAGTAAATGAATCAATTATCTCTTGAACAGGTTCAACAGTTCCTCTTGTGAGTGATGTTTAACTTTAAATTGGCAAGTTAGACACAAGGACTTAGACTTAGCTCGTACATGTATACTACGGCTGCACGAGGCTTCGAGGACAGGCAGGTGGGAAGAGCGTATGACAACAGGAGACTCATGTAGATGCTGTTTGCTAAGCTGATGGATGGCAAGCAAAGACACAGCGAGTAGAAGAAAGACTATGAAGGTCCCACAAAGCAAAACTTTGCATGATTCAGTGCAATTCCAGAATTTCAAATAATGGTAGGCAGAGCATCTGTACTTGGATCAGTTAGAAGTTTAGCTATTTGCGAATAATGAAATGGGCAGAGTATGATTTTAAATGGTGGAGTCACAAATAGCTGTGGGCTCTGCAAATAGGGCTACAGCTGCCAACCACAGGATAGTCTTTATGTGTGTACAGTGTGGAAAGAACAGTTGGTCAGGCAAAGGTTTTTTCAGCCACACCTGTTCACTCGGATAACAATCACCACCAATGATGTTATCTCTAAATATAAAGATAAATATATACTTTATATGTCTATGCCTATAACTACTAGGTGGAAGTTAGACTGGCTGATTATGTTCTTTTAAAAGAAGGAAATAACCCGTTATTGATACTGGGTAGAAATTGGTAAAGCTAACTTAATGTAGAGGGATTGCTCAGTTGAGATGATTCTTTCAGTCACTAGCATGGTTTCATTTATGAGAACAGTATTGGTAGAACCTTGTTATGAAATGACTCTAATTGTATTGAGTCAGTTATAGGACTCGATATGGGTCAAATCACATCTCCTGAAGTACAACAAGCACATTTAGTAAAGTCTGAAACAATACAATTGGCCCATCAATCATTCGCTCACTCAATAATTCATTCACCTGCTCATTCAACAAACACCTATCAAGTACCTTATATCAGGGGGATTATGAGCAATATGAAGATGAATAATTCATAAACTTTGTTAATAATTATTGTAAGAAAACTAATATTTTTTATTGTGAGATTATTTTCTGAAAGAATTCCTTGAATGTTTTTGGTAGCAATATTAACATCTATTACGAAATATTTCCATCTTAGGTTGATTGTAACATATCCAAGGCATCTTTCTCAAAATAGCTGGTAGAGCATCTCTTGGATTTTAGACCCATATCAAATAAATCATCAGGAATAAATTTCACTACTCTATGGATAAAAAACCTGATTATGTATCTTTATTGCGGTTATGAAGTTTAAAAATGTATGGCTACAGGGTAAAAACTTGTTAAAGCTGCTGTCTCTCAATTTAGTCTTAATCCAGGCTATTAACTATGATTAAAATTCAAGATACTTAATTGTCATGATTCAGGACAGGTCTATGCTCTCTAAAACATGCTTAAGTGGAATATATTTTTCTGGCTGAAGTCAGGGAAAAGGTAACATTTGCCTGCTGTGAGATACTTTTCCTCTATTGAAGATTATAATTTAAAAGTTACTTAGATTAAATGATATCTTATTCAGCTCTAGAAAGCAGTGATGTCAGTTACCCATTGCTGCATAACAAATCACCCCAAAGCTTTGTAACTGAAAATAATCATCATTTTATTTTGCTCACAGAGTTGGGTGGCTCTTCTCTTCTGAGCCAGCTTTGTTAATCTTTGCCATCAGCAGGCATCTCAACAGAGGCTGGATTGTCTAGAACGACCTCACATGTCTGTCGGCTGGAAGGTCGGACAGTCTAGACTAGAGCATTTCAGCTGCGCTGGGTCATTTTTGTGCCACGTGGTTTTTCATTTCCCAGTAGGCTAACCTTCCATTCTTCACAAAGTTTCCCAGGTGCAAGGGAGGTAAGCTCCAAAGTATAAGCCCTTTTCAATTCTCTGCCTGCATCATGTTTGCTGATGGCCTTTTGACCAAATCAAGTAAAATAGAACAGAAAGACATACAACTCAAGATTCAAAGAATGAAGCAGAGATTCTCCCTTTTGTTGGGAGGAACAGAAAAGTCACATTGTATAGGGGTATTCTTATAGAAATTGGAGGAATTGGTAGCCATTTATTTGCAACCTACCATAAAACATTCTACAATAATAAGCTTCACTCTCTGTCAATGAATGTCAGTGAACATTTGTGAATGTTAAACTATCTGTAGATGGATTTAGGTTCTTGAAGGAAACAAAAAAAGGAAAGTAAGCCAATATTATCAATCTAGGAGTTGTTTTAAAAAATGAATGCTTACTTATAATTAGAGACAAAGAAACATACTTCATCAAGAAAAAACAACACATTTAAAAATTATTTTGAGTGGAATAACCATGGCAAGTTGATTAAGATAAAGAAAAGCTGAACTCCACCTTAGCCCTAAGACTGAGACCTTGCAGCCCGACTAAGACACTCACTATCATTTAGTGGGTACAATGCATATACATCTCCACTGTTTTTGTCTTTTCTCTGTTTATTCTTTTTGTCCCACTCTCTATGGGCTATGCCTTCAGGCAAATTCACCTATATAATGATGATTCCCAATCTATATCTTCATCTTTGGCCTGTCTTTTGAGTGAAAAACCTATTTTTTTTTAAATTAATGGACTCCTTGAGATGTCTAGAAGGCTATCCCATAGGCATTCTAAAATCAGCATGTCCAGATCTAAATTCATTGCCTTCTGCCCAAACCTTTTTCTCCTCCTACAATCTCTAACTTAGTGAATGGTAAAAGCAAAAATTAATTCCATGTCCAAACTAGAGACTGAGGAATCAGCTTTCCCTCTTCCTTCCCTCCTGTCATCACCTCCTTCTCATCGACCACCAAGCCAATGGTTTTGTCTCATTAATATTTCTGGATTTCAGCTCCTCCAGTTCCACTGTATCTGTCTCATTCAGATTCCTCCATCTATCTCCCTGCTTTCAAGTTTCCCCCATCCCCCTCCAATCCATCCAGAGCAATTGTTTTAAAACATGAATCTCATCATGTCATCCCAAAGCTTCCATCAAAAAGTCCCCATAACCTAACCTTCAGGATGTGACCCACTTCCTTATCTTGGCACACAAATCTCTCCGGGATCTGACCTCTGTACTGCATCAGAGGGAACTGCTTTCTTGAATGCACCATCACATCTCTCACCTCTTTGTCCAAACTGATTCCCTTATTATGCTTCCTGATCCCTTTCCTTCTCTACTTCGTTAACTCTTATTCATTCTTTAAGAACTCAGAGGCCATCTTCCTTCAAAGTATTCACAAATTAACACCAGACTTAGGTGGGTAGTCCACTTCTGTCCCTTATAATACACTACTATCATAAATCGTATCTCATAGATTTTAATTGGTGATTTACTTAGATAATCACTGTTGTTGGTCTGTGTGATGTTAGCAGTTAATGCAGTCTCTGACACGTAGTGAGTTCTCAGTACTTGAATGATTACTGAGATTGAATGAAGTGACTGAAGGAATGAGTGGTGAAGGATGTGAGGGGAATACTTAGATTAGAGCTGGTCACCTGTCCTGGTTACATCTCCATCCAATGCGCACACATTGTGGAATTACTTATTATTTAGAAATAATTTATGTAAGCTTGGGTGTTGGAAGGAACTTGGAGTTTAAGTCAAGATTCAGCTCAGGATAAAAGTGAGATCAGGTTGAGAATGAGAACAGCTCTGCTTCTAAAAATTTAGGGATAACTTATTAATCAATGATTTCATAATTAAAAGAGTCTTTCTAGAAATTTGTCTCAATACAAATTGAAGGAATCTAAGAGAATTCATTTTTTTTTTACTATTTGTTGCTAACTGTTCATCTCTGTTTGGATTTCTCTCTGAACTCCAATCATCTTCCATCCCTGATATCACACATTATTTTACTAAAGAATTCAAACTAGTTTTAATATTTGCCTAAGTGAGGCAAATTAGGAATGCAAATAATTATATTTTTGAAAACCCAATTTAAATCACGTTAGAATATCTGCTGTTTTAGATTATTCAGATCAATGCTTGTAGCATCTAGCCACAGATAATAGAATTACAGGTGATTAGTAAACTGAACCTGATTCATTTATCAGCAGTTGGGCAGTAGCAATAGATTTTTCCTGGAGAGTATTCTGCTTTGAAGGAGGGATTATTCTTCTACTGATGGAGTTCTTTTGATTTGCACGTTTATAACACATCAACAATGAGGTTAACAAGATATTTCTATCACCACTGTACATGTGCACATAAAAGTCATCTTACATTACTTAAAGAACATGCACTCAATGAAAAGAAGAGCCATATCATTAACTTTTTGTCCTACTGTCTTTCTTTCCCAGACACATTGGTTCCTTGTCAACTTCCTCATTCTTCCCAGCAGTCCATTTCCTCACCATTCACCTTAAATCACTGACTGCTACTATTTTTCCTTTTTCTATTTCATAGGAAAGTGAAGCTATTAGATCAAGCACTTGTAACTTCCTTCCATGAAACTAATGAGCTTGTCCACTATGCCCTTTTCTGTCTTCCTTCTTCTCCTCAGAAAGCAGGAGGAATCCATCCTCTCTAAGGCCTGACCTGGCACTTTGGTTTAGGATCCATTTTTCTAGAACTCAGTACCTCCCCATCAGCGTTTAGACATACTCAAGACTACCCCATCTTTTAACCTTTTAACTATATTATATAAATATATATATATTTTTAACTATATTATATATATATATATATATAATTTATATATATGTTTCAATTCCCTATGGAAGAGACAATGCTACAGTCTTTTACTGTCTCCAAAACCCTTAATATGGCTTCTACTTGCTGGAACTGTCTTCTATTACTTTTGTGATACCACCAACTCCTAGTTTCTCATGAATATCTCTAGTTGCTGCCCTTTCCTCTGCAGGGATCCTAAATGTTACATTCTTTGGGGTCCTGTCCTCACCCTCCATCTCTTCTGTCTCTGACCACACTCTCTGGATGAGCTCGTTCGCATCCAAGCTTCAGTTTCCTTTTCTGTGACGATGCCTCCCAAATCTACATTTGCAAGTTAGACCTCTTCCTTGAGTTCTCCGTTAGTAGACCCAACTGTCTATTGGAAGTCACTGCTCAGATAGATATCTTGGGGATGATTCAAGTGCATTGTCCCCCAAAATGATCTCACTGTAACTCTCTACAACTTTCTCCCCCCTTCCCATACGTTCATTATTTTGGTGCATGACACTCTAGTGCAAACTGGAAATCTGGGATTCTGACTCCACTCCTCCTATTCCATCATTGTCATGGCCAGTCAAATGCCAGTTCCTAGGATTCAGCTTCCTGTAATGCCTTGATTATGCTCACTTCTCTCCATCACTAACATACTTTTCCAGGACACCATTATTTCTCCTCTAAATTACTACAATAATCTTCTAATTGGTCTACCTCCAGTCTATTCTCCAATTTAAAACCAGAGTGATTTTCAATTGAGCCATGTGATCCCATTTCTCCTCTGTTTAAAATTAACACTTTTAAGATGACTTAAAAACCCTCCATGGGTGCATCCAAACAATGGAACATTATTCAGTGCTTAAAAGAAATGAGCTAATAGTCCGTGAAAACACATGGGAGAATCTTACATTTTTATCATATTACTAAATTAAAGAAGCCAATCTGAAAAAAAGCTTCATACTCTATGACATTCTGGAAAAGGGAAAACTTCTGTGAAGATAGTAAAAGATCAGTAGTCGCCAATGGTGAAAGAGGAGGGAAGAATGAAGGGGCAAACACAAAGGATTTTACGGGTAGTAAAACTATTCTGTATGCTGCTGTAGTGGGGGCACTTGTCATGACATGTTAACTAAAATCCACAGAGTGCATAACACCAGAAGGGAAACAATGTAAACCATGGACCTTGGGTAATAACAATGTGTCCGTGTAGGTTCATCAGTTGAGTTTAACAGACCTACCACACTGGTGCAGGAGTTGTTAGTGGGGGAGGCTGTGCATGTGTGGGGGCAGGAGGTATGTGGAGACTCTCTACACTTTCTGCTCAATGTTGCTGTGAACCTAAAACTGCCCTAAAAATAAAACCTACTAAAAAGAACCCCTACATGGTGTGTCTTCTCTATACCTCTTTAAAATAATCTCTTCCCCATCCTGCTGTTGCTGTATTTTTTTTTCTGTGCTTCTTTGAACTAGCCATGCTCTCGTTCATCTCTGAGCCTTTGCCCATTCATCCCTTTTGTCTTTTCCTCCTCATTTGCTCTCTGCTTGTCATCCTCCATCAGTTATCATACATCATTGTTATTATGTTTTCACTTGTCTGTCTTCTTTGCCAGAAACCAAGTTCTCAGTCCATATTGCTTACTGCAATATCTCCAGTGCTGGGCATATAAAACACTGAATAAGTGAATGGGTGGTATAGGGTTTGGAACAATTTTCTTCCATTCTTTCCTAGACCTACCCTGATGTTGTTTTCAAATGCTCTGAGCTCTTTGTAAGAAAGCAGTCTAAAAAAAATAATAATCCCAAGCCTAGGTTACCAAATTAATAAAAACAACAAAAAGCACAAGAGACTCAAATATATTTGAATTCCAGGCAAACAATAGATAGTGTTTTAGTATAAGTATGTCCCCAGATATGTAATCTTTTTATAATATTTAATATTTAATATTTATATAATATCTGGAGTCACTTATTCTAAAAATCTATTCATTATTTGGAATTCAAATGTAACTGGACTTCCTGTATTTTACCTGGCAATGTCATTCAGGCCCCCAGAACCGTTTCCTGGTTACTGGAATTATTTGTTTAACCACAGATAATAGAATTGGGTAACCGCCTCAATCTTGAGCTCTCTGCAGTAAATTTCCCCTTTTTTCCTTGCAAATTTTTCAGTGCTTTCTATCTCTGCCCATGGAGAAAGTGTTTGCCATTTACTAGGAGGAAGTTTTGCCCTTAAGCTATACCCTTGCCTTTTGAAATGGTGTTATTTACATATACACACCATACATTTTACCCCTTAAATGTGTACAATTTGGGGGGGCGGAGCCAGGATGGCGGCATGAGTAGAGCAGTGGAAATCTCCTCCCAAAAACACATAGAGCTATGAAAATATAACAAAGAAAAATCTTCCTAAAATAGAGACCACAGGACACAGGACAACATCCAGACCACACCCACACCTGCAAGAACCCAGCGCCTTGCAAAGGGGGTAAGATACAAGCCCCGGCCCGGCGGGACCTGAGCGCCCCTCCCCCCGGCTCCCGGCGGGTGGAAAGAAACCGGAGCGGTTTTTTTTTTTGGCGAGTGCTTTTTGGAAGCCTTAAAGGGACGGGCCCCGTTGCTAGGGAGGCAGGGTGGCGGGACCGGTGAGCAGGTGCCTGGGACTGGCGCCTGAGGACAAAGAATATCCCACGTTTCTCCCTGCGGGACCGGCGGGTGGGTGCCTGAGACCGGCGCCTGAGGACGGAGGAAATCGCGCGTTTTTCCCCTTTTTTTTTCTCTTTTTGGCGAGCGCTTTTTGGACGCCTTAAAGGGACAGGGACCCGGTGCTAGGGAGGCAGGGTGGCAGGACTGGTGAGCGGGTGCCTGGGACCGGCGCCTGAGGACAAAGAATATCCCACGTTTTTCCCTGCGGGACCGGTGGGCGGGTGCCTGAGACGGGCACTTGAGGACAGCAGAAATCGCGCGTTTTTCCCCCTTTTTTTTTTCTCTTTTTTGCGAGTGCTTTTTGGAAGCCTAAAAGGGACAGGGACCCCGGTGCTAGGGAGGCAGGGCGGCGGGACTGGTGAGCGGGTGCCTGAGACCGGCACCTGAGGACGGAGGAAATCGCACGTTTTTCCCCTTTTTTTCTCTCTTTTTGGCGAGTGCTTTTTGGAAGCCTTAAAGGGACAGGAACCCCGGTGCCAGGGAGGCAGGGCGGTGGGACTGGTGAGCGGGTGCCTGGGACCAGCACCTGAGGACAAAGAATATCAAGCGTTCTTTCCCTGCGTGACCGGTGGGTGGGTACTTTTTGGAAGCATTGAAAGGACAGGGACCCTGGTGCTAGGGAGACAGGGCAGCAGGACCAGTGAGCGGGTGCCTGGGACTGGCACCTGAGGACAAAAAAAAAAAAATGGCGTGTTTTTTCCTTTTTTTTTCTTTCTGTTCCCTCTCTTATTGTTGCTGTTGTTGTTTTGGTTTGGAGAGTGCTTTTTGGAAGTCTTAAAGGGGCAGGACAGGTCACTTAGACCAGAGGCAGGGAATCTGGGGATCTCTGGGCACTCTAACCCCCTGGGCAGCAGGGAGCACAGAGGCCCCTTACGGAGATAAATAGCCTCCCGGCCGCGCCCCCTCCAACGGGGCTCCACCATTTTGGAGGAACAGCCCCAGCCAGGCCAAGCCCACAGCAACAGCGGAGATAAACCCCATAGCAACTGGGCAGGAAGCAGAAGCCCTGTCTGCGCACAGCTGCCCAGCACAAGCCACTAGAGGTTGCTATTCTCCCAGGAGAAGGCCACAAACCAACAAGAACGGAAGCTCTTCCAGCGGTCACTTGTACCAGTTCTGCAAACTATCTCTATCACCATGAAAAGGCAAAACTACAGGCAGACAAAGATCACAGAGACAACACCTGAGAGGGAGACAGACCTAACTAGTCCTCCTGAAAAAGAATTCAAAATAAAAATCATGAACATGCTGACAGAGATGCAGAGAAAAATGCAAGAGCAATGGGATGAGATGCAGAGAAAAATGCAAGAGCAGTGGGATGAGATGCAGAGAAAAAATGCAAGAGCAGTGGGATGAAGTGCGGAAGGAGATCACAGATATCAGGAAGGAGATCACAGAAGTGAAACAATCCCTGGAAGGATTTACAAGCAGAATGGACAAGATGCAAGAGGCCATTGAAGGAATAGAAGCCAGAGAACAGGAACATATAGAAGCTGACATAGAGAGAGATAAAAGGATCTCCAGGAATGAAACAACACTAAGAGAACTATGTGACCAAACCAAAAGGAATAATATACGTGTTATAGGGATACCAGAAGAAGAAGAAAGAGGAAAAGGGATAGAAAGTCTCTTTGAAGAAATAATTGCTGAAAATTTCCCCAAACTGGGGGAGGAAATAATCGAACAGACGATGGAATTACACAGAACTCTCAACAGAAAGGATCCAAGGAGGACAACACCAAGACACATACTAATTAAAATGGCAAGGATCAAGGACAAGGAAAGAGTTTTAAAGGCAGCTAGAGAGAAAAAGGTCACCTATAAAGGAAAACCCATCAGACTAACATCAGACTTCTCGACAGAAACCCTACAGGCCAGAAGAGAATGGCATGATATACTTAATGCAATGAAACAGAAGGGCCTTGAACCAAGTATACTGTATCCAGCACAACTATCATTTAAATATGATGGCGGGATTAAACAATTCCCAGACAAGCAAAAGCTGAGGGAATTTGCTTCCCACAAACCACCTCTACAGGGCATCCTACAGGGACTGCTCTAGATGGGAGCACCCCTAAAAAGAGCACAGAACAACACACACAACATATGAAGAATGGAGAAGGAGGAATAAGAAGGGAGAGAAGAAAAGAATCTCCAGACAGTGTATAAAACAGCTCAATAAGCGAGCTAAGTTAGGCAGTAAGATACTGAAGAAGCTAACCTTGAACCTTTGGTAACCACGAATCTAAAGCCTGCAATGGCAATAAGTACATATCTCTCAATAGTCACCCTAAATGTAAATGGACTTAATGCACCAATCAAAAGACATAGAGTAATAGAATGGATAAAAAAACAAGATCCATCTATATGCTGCTCACAAGAAACTCACCTCAAACCCAAAGATAAGCATAGACTAAAAGTCAAGGGATGGAAAAACATATTTCAGGCAAACAACAGTGAAAAGAAAGCAGGGGTTGCAGTACTAATATCAGACAAAATAGACTTCAAAACAAAGAAAGTAACAAGAGATAAAGAAGGATACTGCATAATGATAAAGGGCTCAGTCCAACAAGAGGATATAACCATTCTAAATATATATGCACCCAATACAGGAGCACCAGCATATGTGAAGCAAATACTAACAGAACTAAAGAGGGAAATAGACTGCAATGCATTCATTTTAGGAGACTTCAACACACCACTCACCCCAAAGGATAGATCCACCGGACAGAAAATAAGTAAAGACACACAGGCACTGAACAACACACTAGAACAGATGGACCTAATAGACATCTATAGAACTCTACATCCAAAAGCAACAGGATATACATTCTTCTCAAGTGCACATGGAACATTCTCCACAATAGACCACATACTAGCTCACAAAAAGAGCCTCAGCAAATTCCAAAATACTGAAATTCTACCAACCAATTTTTCAGACCACAAAGGTATGAAAGTAGAAATAAATTCTACAAAGAAAACAAAAAGGCTCACAAACACATGGAGGATTAACAACATGCTACTAAATAATCAATGGATCAATGAACAAATCAAAATAGAGATCAAGGAATATATAGAAACAAATGACAACAACCACACTAAGCCCCAACTTCTGTGGGATGCAGCGAAAGCAGTCTTAAGAGGAAAGTATATAGCAATCCAGGCACACTTGAAGAAGGAAGAACAATCCCAAATAAATAGTCTAACATCAAAAATACTCAATAAAATATTAGCAAACAGAATTCAACAGTATATCAAAAGGATCATACACCATGACCAAGTGGGGTTCATCCCAGGGATGCAAGGATGGTACAACATTCGAAAATAAATCAACATCATCCACCACATCAACAAAAAGAAAGACAAAAACCACATGATCATCTCCATAGATGCTGAAAAAGCATTTGACAAAATTCAACATCCATTCATGATAAAAACTCTCAGCAAAATGGGAATAGAGGGCAAGTACCTCAACATAATAAAGGCCATATATGATAAACCCACAGCCAGCATTATACTGAACAGCGAGAAGCTGAAAGCATTTTCTCTGAGATCGGGAACCAGACAGGGATGCCCACTCTCCCCACTGTTATTTAACATAGTACTGGAGGTCCTAGCCACGGCAATCAGACAAAACAAAGAAATACAAGGAATCCAGATTGGTAAAGAAGAAGTTAAACTGTCACTATTTGCAGATGATATGATACTGTACATAAAAAACCCTAAAGACTCCACTCCAAAACTACTAGAACTGATATCGGAATACAGCAAAGTTGCAGGATACAAAATTAACACACAGAAATCTGTAGCTTTCCTATACACTAACAATGAATCAATAGAAAGAGAAATCAGGAAAACAATTCCATTCACCATTGCATCAAAAAGAATAAAATACCTAGGAATAAACCTAACCAAAGAAGTGAAAGACCTATACCCTGAAAACTACAAGTCACTCTTAAGAGAAATTAAAGGGGACACTAATAAATGGAAACTCATCCCATGCTCATGGCTAGGAAGAATTAATATCATCAAAATGGCCATCCTGCCCAAAGCAATATACAGATTTGATGCAATCCCTCTCAAATTACCAGCAACATTCTTCAATGAATTGGAACAAATAATTCAAAAATTCATATGGAAACACCAAAGACCCCGAATAGCCAAAGCAATCCTGAAAAAGAAGAATAAAGTAGGGGGGATCTCACTCCCCAACTTCAAGCTCTACTACAAAGCCATAGTAATCAAGACAATTTGGTACTGGCACAAGAACAGAGCCACAGACCAGTGGAACAGATTAGAGACTCCAGAAATTAACCTAAATATATATGGTCAATTAATATTTGATAAAGGAGCCATGGACATACAATGGCAAAATGACAGTCTCTTCAACAGATGGTGCTGGGAAAACTGGACAGCTACATGTAGGAGAATGAAACTGGACCATTGTCTAACCCCATATACAAAGGTAAACTCAAAATGGATCAAAGACCTGAATGTAAGTCATGAAACCATTAAACTCTTGGAAAAAAACATAGGCAAAAACCTCTTAGACATAAACATGAGTGACCTCTTCTTGAACATATCTCCCCGGGCAAGGAAAACAACAGCAAAAATGAGCAAGTGGGACTACATTAAGCTGAAAAGCTTCTGTACAGCGAAAGACACCAACAATAGAACAAAAAGGAACCCTACAGTATGGGAGAATATATTTGAAAATGACACATCCGATAAAGGCTTGACGTCCAGAATATATAAAGAGCTCACACGCCTCAACAAACAAAAAACAAATAACCCAATTAAAAAATGGGCAGAGGAACTGGACAGTTATCCAAAAAAGAAATACAGATGGCCAAGAGACACATGAAAAGATGCTCCACATCGCTAATTATCAGAGAAATGCAAATTAAAACTACAATGAGGTATCACCTCACACCAGTAAGGATAGTTGCCATCCAAAAGACAAGCAACAACAAATGTTGGCGAGGCTGTGGAGAAAGGGGAGCCCTCCTACACTGCTGGTGGGAATGTAAATTAGTTCAACCATTGTGGAAAGCAGTATGGAGGTTCATCAAAATGCTCAAAACAGACCTACCATTTGACCCAGGAATTCCACTCCTAGGAATTTACCCTAAGAATGCAGCAATCAAGTTTGAGAAAGACAGATGCACCCCTATGTTTATCGCAGCACTATTTACAATAGCCAAGAATTGGAAGCAACCTAAATGTCCATCGGTAGATGAATGGATGAAGAAGATGTGGTACATATACACAATGGAATACTACTCAGCCATAAGAAGTGGAAAAATCCAACCATTTTCAGCAACATGGATGGAGCTGGAGAGTATTATGCTCAGTGAAATAAGCCAAGCAGAGAAAGAGAAATACCAAATGATTTCACTCATCTGAGGAGTATAAGAACAAAGGAAAAACTGAAGGAACAAAACAGCAGCGGAATTACAGAACCCAAAAATGGACTAACAGGTACCAAAGGGAAAGGAACTGGGGAGGATGGGTGGGCAGGGAGGGATAAGTGGGGGTGAAGAAGAAGGGGGGTATTAAGATTAGCATGCATGGTGGGGAGGGAGAAAGGGGAGGGTGGGCTGCACAACACAGCGAGGACAAGTAGTGACTCTACAACATTTTGCTAAGCTGATGGACAGTAACCGTAATGTGGTTGTTAGGGGGGACCTGATATAGGGGAGAGCATAGTAAACATAGTATTCTTCATGTAAGCGTAGATTAAAAATTAAAAAAAAAAAAAGAAAAAAAAAAGAAAGAAAGAAAGAAAAGGGGGATTACTCCTTGACAGGATAAAACTATTGGTAAATCAAAGATCAACGCATGCTTTAAATATCCTTAATGTTGATCACTTAAAGGGTGTCAGATGATCAGCTATGGAGGTACTCTTTTCTGATAATATTCCTTTCTCTTAATTAAAAAAAAAAAGCAGTTACTGTGTGCTGACCTCCAGTGAGTTCTGCACAGTGGTATAGAGGGCATGTCAAAGTGTGGGCAAAGGGTCTGTTTGTTTCTATGCAGAAGATCAAGGCCTAGCTTGGATACCCAGAAAATGAACTAAGATACGATATGAGGAGGAGCTTCCGGCATCAGCACTCTCTGGAGGACTTGTGCCGGGGGATGATCATCAAAAAGCCTCCACAGGTATCCGGATGATGCTGTGGTTGTGGCTGCATCCAGCCCACCGTCTCCTGGACTTGCCATAGGAATGAGGAGGGAGATGTCTAGGCTGGCATGTGCATACAGTGAGACAACGAATTTGACCGGATCTGTACTGTTGGAACTCAACCAGGAGTTGGGAGGGGTGCAAGTTGTAGCACTCCAAAATCTCATGACTATAGACTATCTATGGTTAAAAGAACATATGGGATGTGAACAGATCCCAGAAATGGGCTGTTTTAATTTGTCTGATGGTTCAAGTACAGTTGGACAATATCCATCATATCATAGATAAATTTTCACAAATGCCTAGGGTGCCTAAATGGTTTTCTTGGCTTCACTGGAGATGGATGGTAATTATAGATTTGCTTTGTTTATGTCACCGTATTCCTATTATGTTAATATGTGTGTGCAAATTAGTTAGTAGTTTAAAACCTATACATACTTAAGGTACTATACAAGAAGATATGTCAAAGAAATAATCAATCCTCCCATGTTTCCTTCATATGCTACATCTATAGCTTTTCTTCTTCCTTCCTAATTACAACCCTTAAATAGAATTCGTGCCTCATATCGAATTTACTGAGTATCATAATTCCTCCAGGTGGTAAAGATACCTCGAGACAAGTGCTGGGCATAGAAGCCACAGGGCATAAATCTGCAAAGAAGTAAAAAGCTAACCTTTGCAAACAATATAGCTTCTCTCTCACTTACCAACTTTACATTTCCCTGTATGGCCCCGGAAGATGACTGGTTAGCCAGAGATGGGTAAGATTCCTCAAGGGAAGAACAACCTAAGACAGGCATAGTTGCAGGGGGGCCATCAGGTGAGAATTTGGGGATCAACAGAGGTAAGGCTCAGAACCTCACACCCCCTGCTTTGAGAGAAATCTTCTGCATCCGTGGATGTCTTGCTGCCCTTGTCTAGCCTGGATTAATACTTAGTCCATAGGCACACACCTGATCATCTGATCATCTACATTTGCCCTCTTACAGCACTAAACTATGTTTTCTACCTTTATCTTGCATCTACCTACCACTTCAGCATTTTATTAAAAATAAAAATAATAATAATAATAGGAGAAATGTGGGATCAACATATAAATCAAGTACAAACATCAAATGAATATTCATATTTGACCTGATTGTTTATAGGTCATAATGCTTGATCAAAACCGAAAGTTTCTGTGATGAATGCCCTTGTACTGTTCACCATGTAAGAATTTATTCACTATGTAAGAATTCGTTCACCATATAAGAACTTGTTCGTTATGCTTCAGAAGATTGGAGACTGACGAGAATTAGACTTGAGATGGATTAATGATTGTACATTGAGCGTTGACCCCCCTATACTGAATTTTATTGTTGTTAACAACCATTTGATCAATAAATATGAGAGAGGCCCTCTCAAAAAAAAAAAAAGTGTACAATTTGAAGTACATAGCTTAGCACAGTCACAGTTCTGCAACATCACCACAACCTAATCTCAGAGCATTTTCATCAGCCCCGAAAGAGACTCTGTGCCTATTAGCGGTCACTCCTTATCTGTCACGCCCCCTAGCCCTAGGTGACCACTAATGGACTTTCTGTTCCTATGGATTTGGACATTTATTTAAATGGGATTATAGAATATGTGGTCTTTTGGGACTGGCTTCTTGCCCCTAGAAAAATATTTTCAGATTTATCCATATTGTATCATGTATCATACTCCTCCATTCCTTTTTGTTGCTGAATATTAGTCCACTGTGTGGATATACCATAGTTTGTTTATCCACTCATTGCTTGACGGATATTTGAGTTGTTTCCCCTGCCTTTTGTGAGAGTACATCCTAAAATTGATTTCTGTCAGTTTAGTATTTATTAACAAGCATCAGGGAAAAAGCAGATAAAGGGCCTGCTTGTTTTAATAGTTGTAGGATTATATTTTGCTTTTGAAATTTCTATGGATCCCTTAATTTATCCCTGTTTTATTCTACATCTTTCCTTTCACATGGGAATTATTTAATACAAGAGATATGTTGGATGCCATGATAAGCACCTGCAGATTTTGTCAGGCTGTACCATTCTGAAGCCTTGGAAATGTTAAATTTGAGCATCTGTGGTGCAACAGGTACGTCCGAAGTGATATTTTCCATTACTACAGAATATTATAGACTAGAGCATCTGGAACTGATTATAGTCTTTGACTGGCACAGATGTATGAATTCTGGTGTGAGGCTGGAGTTTTTATGTTTATGTTGTTTTTATGTAATATCTTCTGATTCTGGTCTAGGATTGACTGCACATGGGATAGTAAATCAAAATATAAACTCAAGACATATCAATGCAATAAGGAAGTTGGAGACTCCACAGACACAGAAATGTCATTTTAAAACCAAAATTAGAAAAGGTGAGTATGTGAAAGTCAACATTGACCATTGTGCTATAAAAGAATATTAATTATGCTGGGCCATGTTGTACGGCTACGTTTACTTTAAGCTGGAAGAATGGAAGATTTGTAAAATCAAATAAAAACTTTGTTGTGCTTATGTTATTATCATGATGCTCTTTTTTTCCTCTCACTTCCTTTTAAAAATATTTCCTCCAAATCACCTGGATAGAAGGAACAGTTAGAAATTGCTTAAAGGAACCATAATACTTTGGGCATTTTTACATAAATATTGATGAAGTCAAGTAGTGATTTTTAAACTTAGGTTTTGTGCTGACCTAGGGAGTAATATAACTGATGACCTATGGAATAATAATAATATAATGATTTCAAGGCTTGTGAGCAAATTTCAAAATAAAATGAATATATACATTCACTTTAATTTTTCAAAGTACAGACCTTACTTGCTGTTAAAAAATATGTGAAATAAAAACTGCTAGGATGATAGCTCTTCATAAATTTTGAATGATGTCTTAATCTATTGGATGCTTTGCATTAAACAGTTTGAAGCACACTCGTTTTACCCATGTACCTTATTCATACCTGCCTTTTTTTAACATTCTTATAGTTGATGCTTAGATACTAAACACCCAAGAAGCAAAATTTATCACTCTGGTTCATTAGACTGCATATTTGCTGTTTGACTTTCAGTCAGGACTTACTGAATACTCATTGTCTGAAATTCAATACATGTTAACATTTTAGTAAATCTAAGATTCCATTGACTATGTAGCACCAAGAAGGACGAGAGTGATTAATTAATTTAAATAAATCGTAAGATGTATTCTGATTTCAGAGATGTGAAAATGAGAAAACCATACATGAATTGTAGTTTTAATGAAAAGAGGTAGCACTACTGAAAGTGTACAAATACACTCAAAAGGGAACTGCACACTAAAATATGTAAGGCAGCGGTCAATTTCATTCAGTTAGAAATTAATCAAGCACTTAAGACATGCTTAGCTCTGGGCTAAATCCTGGTCTAATAATTGAGTTGGAACCACTTAATTATCTGGAAATTTCTGTTGGTTAATCACCTTCTATATGCACCACATTATACTAGTGGGAATATGTGGAATAAGTAGCTCCCCATGAGGTGTGGGTGAAAGTTCTCTATGTAAGTCCCTATACTCACAATTCTCTTACTGATACCAGAAAATCTCCTGCAAGCATTCTCTTCCTTTGGCCTTATGTCCTTTGAAAATGTGGATATTTCTGAAAGGATGCATTGAGTATTTTAATCATTAACTCTCCAGTATGGAATTATTGATTACATTTTCCCAATGGGATAGCAACTGGGTTTTTATTTTATTTATTTATTTTTTATAAAGCACCCCATCATAACCAATGAGGAATCAGTTGAGGAGAGCTAATGGAACTTGCCCAGGACTGCATAGCATGTAGTTGGTTGAATTGGGCTTTCAACTGTGCTGTTTATGGGGTCACACTACCTTTCATAAACAACCCAAATACACAGAAATGAAGTTTCCAATCTAGCTGAGCTTTTGAAAGAAAATAAAGAGACAGGTTGAGGGCTTGAGGTATTACCTGAGAAGATCAGCCTTAAGTGGGGACAGAATGAGGGTTAGCTTGGCCAGTGAGAAGGCAAAGGTCTCTGAAAGGGAATGTGGAAGGCTGCCAGAAATAAAGTCGTTTCACAATTTCTCCCCTGTGCTTGCATGAGAATTACTGATACCTAGAACTGAGCTTGTCTACCTTTGACATTCGCTAGGTTTACTTCATTTCAGTGTGTTACTGTACATTCTCAGAAAGAATCTGGGACCCACTTAGGAGCTCCGGAAAAATTTTTTTCTTGAACCTATAACTGAAATTATTGCATTTAACCCAATATTGAATGCAATTTTTTTCTGCAGTATTTAAGACTTTGGGTTTCCTTTTCTTTACTTTTTCTATGATTGAGATGGGAAGACAATTGAAAAATGCACTAAATACCAGTATACAAGCATTTAAACACCCTCACATTTATCTGCATAGCTGAATCTTAATGGCAGTTTACAAAGCTCATGGAAAGATAAGAAATATTAATATCATTTTATATATGGATAATATTTATTGTCTATCCTACACTGTAAGGTAAACTGTAGCTTTTGATATAAACACAAGGATGTCATGTACTATTACTTGTGCAGTAGATCCTTGACATGCATAGATGATACTACTGCAACCCCTCAAGTTTTATCATCAGATTAAACTAACCAGATTTCCTGCTTAGAAGCTATTAGGAGAAAATAACAGAGCTGTGTTGAAATGCAGTCATTCATTCCAGAAATATTCAGGGTTCTTACTATACATCACTGTGTATGCACTTTTCTGGGAGATGGATATATAGCAAACAGATCCTCTGCCCTTATTGTGGTGGAGGGATAAACGAGGGCAAAAAGAACAATTAAGTCCTTGTGGCCATTAATAGATACAGTAGATTTCACATATGCTATTCTCTTTGCTACGAAACTTCTTACCTATACTTGTACTGAGTAATTCCTACTTACCCTGTAAGTAAGACTCCATTTAGATTGTTTTTCCTCTGGAAGCCTTTCCTGATCATCAGATTCAATGTGTCTGCCCTTCCCGAGTACTCTCATGAAAATGGGTTAGTCATTTTTTAGCATTTATGCTACATTGTTTTCTCTGTACGTATTCTCCACCAGATT